>NC_028458.1:40660072-40739618 GCF_000263155.2 Setaria italica
GCTCTGAATGATGCAGAGGGTCAGCTTGGTTACCCTTCTGTTGATACCCAATCAACACCAAGGTGTGTTAGTTCCCTCAAACAAAGGATTAGCGAATGGTTACTGTAGCACCACATTGTCAAATCATGGACTAATTAGGCTTACTAGATTCGTCTCGCGATTTAGCCTAGGGGTTGTGCAATTAGTTTTGTAATTAGGCTATGTTTAATACTCCTAATTAGTGTCCAAACATCCGATGTGACAGGTGCTAAAATTTAGCACATGCCTCCCAAACACCCCCAGACATACCAGCAAATGCTGAGATAGTAGCAAATGCGGTAAGTGAAACCCATCTCAACCCACTGTTTCACTAACTTTTGCTGCTTTGCATAAAACAGGTTGTGAAAATGCATCTTGTGGACTGCAGGTGGACTCAGCTGTGAAATAAGAACATGCTGCTGATCGCTTGGAGCAATCGTGGTGGTGATCCTTGCAAGCGTTACCATTGTACCAAAACAATAATAAAGTCATTGCAGCTTTCAGTGTTTCTGGCATCGGACTGTAACACAAGTGTTGGAGCTGTGTTGTACATGGGATTTGAGTTTGACCGTAACTCCTATGTACCTTCATAACTACTGCTGTTGATTTATCTGATACCAAGAAAATATGATTGTATTCTGCATTGGAGAATTACTGTTGTAGCATACTCCTTCCAAACTAAAATTTTAGAAATCCTAGGCAGAAGATCATTTCTTTAGGCAAAATGATAACTGAGGGAAGAAAAAGTCACACTTCATGATGTCGTGCGCTGGCTTGGTTCGATCCGTAGCGTCAAAGATAAACATGCATGCCATCGTGTCCTGACTCAGCTCGATCTAACAAACATTCAGGTTCATTGAAATGAACATGGATAGCTCAGTGAACACGTTTGAAAATATCACAAGTTAGGGGCCCAGCCAATCCAAAAAGTAATACCGTAGATGCGTCAATTTTGCAAGCCAACGTGCCATTTTACATCCATCACTCATCACAAGAATAATACTGTCTTAAGCCTTCTTATCACGCTATTGAGTACAGCGGGCAAAGCCTACATCCAGGGCTTTAATTTAGACTAAATTACTTGCATCTTGGGGCAAGATTAATCTTCAGCGACTTCTGCTGCTGCGGCGGATATTAGTGATGCGACTGGATCTTCCCAGCATGCTCCAGCCTCATCAGAATTACTCCCCTGGTTGCCCAACAGAGGTAGAGCATGATGAAACAGTTGGCAACAGAAAAAGGAAAAGTCCGAAAAAAATTGAACCAACTACAGACTTTTATTTGAGCGCCTAACTTACCTTGCGTAACGAGACTGGATGGATATATCTTTAACCTTGATTCTATTTACAGTGCTGCTCTGGCTAACTAAAACAACCTGCTCGTCGCTTTCACCATCATCTACCATTGAATTAATAGGAAAATGAAACAGTGAGTGGTTAAGCAAATAAAAAGAATGAAAAAGGAACAAGTTCAGAAATGGTACCACCGAGTGAAAGACCAGCAACAAATACAGCGGCCAAGCGGCAATCCGCTGGAAGCTGCACAGACAAAATAGAACATACCAGGTCGATCAGGTCAAATAGCATATGTAACACGCACCTTAAGTTTTGAAGCACATCATGGTTTTTAATGTACATAAGAAGCAAGAAAGTAGGTGGTGTACCATGCATCATTATATGAATTCAGTTTTCAATTCAAAAGCACTGATTGTTGGAAAACTTATGTAGAACACACAAGTGTCCAGCAGAACTGATGAGCAAAAGGCTTACTAGACCAGTTGAATTGATATGATCCCAGAAGATCTGATCGATGAGAAGGCATTAAGAGGAACTTTTTTGATGTAGCCGTTAACGGTGAGCATCACTAGATATTGGTCTTCACCAAATTCACTCACATGAATGATGGTGGTTATCCGCTCTCCATCGGATAAAGATAGCAGCTAAACAAGAACGGAATAGCAAAGGTCAGCACATCACCTGCTGAGTTTCATTAGTCCAAATTAACATTTATCAATGTACAAATCATGGTACAAACAAACGGTTTCAAACTCAGGAACGCTGCCTCACCAGCCAAGCATAGATTTAGAGTTGGAACTGAATGAAAAACGAAGCGGGCAGAGTATTAGCACACACTTGACGCCATGGCCATGGCTACCGCATCCCAAATCACCGGACGCCGACGGGTGCGTGGCGCTGCTCGCTTACCCTGAGGGAGATGCGGTGCGATTCGGGGAGCTGGGCGTCGGGGAAGTGGCCTGACGATGTGGTACTTGCCGACGGCCATGGAGTTGACCTTGATCTCATCGGAGATGCACTTGGTGTGGCCGGACTCGAGGTCAAACCGGAGGGCTCGCGCCGGCCGCGGGGCCGAGAGGAGCGCGAAGGAGACAAGGAGGAGCAGCGCGGACGGACGCGGCCACATGGAGGCGGGGGATCCGGGGCGCCGCGCGACCATCGCCGGACATGGCAAACGAGGAGGTGGTGGCAGCGGCGGCACGGAAAAGGAGGAGGAGACGGCGGCAGACTGGGAAGGTATGAGGAGGAGGCGGCGGCAGCGCCGGCGGCGTCCTGCAGAAGCCGAAGGCTGCGGCGTTGGGGCGGTGGCCGTGGGCGAACGCTTGAGAGAGGGCGCGCGGGAAAACGGAGGGTGGAAAAAAAAGCCGTAGTGCTAATTACAATTTTACCCGTACAAAAAAACAGCATATACTCTATACTACCACCTAGTAGTATTGTGCATTGTAAAAGAGCTCGCTAAGCTAACCTCTAAACCCATTTATTCCTCAAAGTGGAGAAGGGGCGGATACAAAGAACCGGAGAGCACAAGAAAGGAGAGCATCGTAATGAAAGTCCGGCATGGCAGTAATTTGGAATGACAATGTTTTCTTCACACTGAGATTATTGTGGTCATGGATTTGTGACTTGTAAATAGAGGGACTTTTTTACTCGAACAACAATCATAAACTGTAAGCAGCAAACGCCCACGCCCTCAGCTACTTCAGTTTCCTTGGCTGTTCATTAGGCCTTCCTCATCTTGCTGATCGCAACCAGCCTCTCCAAGTCTGGCACGACAGCTTTGGCCGCGTCCAACGAGCCGAAGTGCTCCAGCCACGCTGCCAGGAGCGGGGTCTTGCCTGCATCGAATTGCTTCGAGCCAGTAGAGCGATCGATTAGGTGCACCCATGGGACAAAGCCTCCGAGCACGATGTCAACGTAGCCGACGCTATCCCCTCCGAAGAATGGTCTCCCCTTAGAGCACTCCTTCAGTGCCTCCTCGAGGATCTCCGCAGCGGCAAACGCTTGCTTCCTCCCCTCTGCCCGTTCCTCCTCCGTGTTGCCCATGCTCATCATCATAAACGAGCTCAACAGCTGCAATTATTGTACAGGTTATTACATATTACTCACTTTCCTCTCCTAAAAGCACCAAACATGTCAGTGAAAACACAGAATGACATGGAGTTTACAAGATGACTTGTACCTTGTCGTCAATGTAAGCAGCCCAGAAACGAGCCATGGCACGGCCGTATGGGTCAACAGGGGGGGGCACATACTGTGCACCATTTCTATTAATATATATAGAAGGAGTAGCAAGCGAACAAAGGAAAAAAACTTTACAGCCGCGAAAAAGGAGCAAAGGGAAAAAAAATAGCCTCAAAAAACTATACAGATACAGCAGGACATAAAGGAGCCTCATAAAAACGTGAATAGCTACCTCAGATGTCTGGCGCCCCGCTAGCCCCCAAGTCCTGACGGTTGGAGATGCCCAAGAGGATAAGGACATACTGGCTCATTAAGCAAGCGTTATATATCTAATCACCGGCCAGAAAGGTGATTAACCCAAGGGCTAATCCACCTGCCTGGTGCGCTGCCACTGCCCCGCCGCATGCACCTGCTTGGTGCGCTGTTGCAGTCCTCCCTCCCGGATCAAAGGTTGATAGCGGGGATCTTCGAGTACGTGCCGTGGAGTGCTAGCATGCTCCGGTTCGTCGTCCCATCCTGTACGTGTGGATTGCTGTAGAAGTGTTGCTCAGTTGCGCACTTTGTTAGATTGTACGACTACTTCCTCGACGTCGATCGGATCGACCACTCGCGCTTCGTTAAGATTTTCGTTGCGACGCGTGATGAGCGAAGGTATAATCTATGATCATCTACTCGCAAGTGATCCTGTTTACGGGTTATATTTTTGTATGCTAACGAGTAGCCTACCGTGTTTCCTAACATTGAACTCCTCAAGAATTTTGATGAGAAGTGAGTTCGTGGATAGCTCCTTGCGGGAGAAAGTTTGCATTTCTTTCCTTCCAGATTTCCAATTAAAAAGCAAGAGAAGTGATCTGATCGTCTTCCTAGGTACGTCCTGCAGATTCCCTAACAGGCTCCACCACCAGACACCGCGTCAGTTCGGTTCGGATTTTCACGGCTGTGCTGCAGCTGCGGCAGCCAATCACACAGCCACAGCCAAACAGCAGCAACGGCAGCCGAATTGGATGAAAACAGAGTATTCATACGTGTTTTGGGCCAGCAGCTGATCGGCTGTCACGCAGCGGCAGCCGTCTATGGCCTTGTTTACTTCCTTCCAAAATTCCAACTTTAGCACTATGCAAAAAGAAGATTCTTATCACATCAAACTTGCAGTACATGCATGGAGTACTAAATGTAGATGAAATCAAAAACTAATTGCACAATTTTGTTGTACTTTGCGAGACGAATCTTTTGAGCCTAATTAGTCAATGTTTGAACAATAATTCACAAATACAAACGAAATGCTACAGTTACGCATTTATGGTAAAATACCAATTTTGCTACTCCCAAATTGGGAACTAAACAAGGCCTTTGTGCCCTGCCAGTTCGTTGGGTCAAGCTGCAGGAGACCCAAACGTGTGGCAAGCAAGTGCCAGACGCGCTTGGGGTGTTTGGATACAAGTTACTAAACTTTAGAAGTGTCACATTAGATGTTCGGACGCTAATTAGGAGGACTAAACATGAGCTAATTATAAAACTAACTGCAGAACCCCTATACTAATTTGCGAGACGAATCTATTAAGTCTAATTAATCCATCATTAGCAACTAGTTACTGTAGCACCACATTATCAAATCATGGACTAATTAGACTTAATAGATTCGTCTCGCAAATTAGACTCCATCTGTGCAATTAGTTTTGTAATTAAACTATATTTAATACTTCTAATTAGTATCCAAACATCCGATGTGACATGTCCTAAACTTTAGGAGGTGTTTCAAACACCCATTACAGGCTGCCAACAGGTGATGAGCCGTCTCAGCCTCATGCCGGCGTAGAGGACAGACTGTGTTCCTTGGCCACCCTCTAACTGCCAGCCGATCAGAGGTCCACACTCTGTTTTTTATCACTAACCAGGCGAAAAACTTGCACTTTTGTAGTGCCCAAGGCTTCAAAGGCTTGAGGTTTGTCTTGATTGAACTAATAAATTGTGCCTGATAAGCTGAGGAAGCCGAATATTCCCCATTCTCCGTCCATTTCCACACAATTTTAATCCTCAACGTCCGGGTCCGGGTTGAGAGCCAGTTGCGGACCAATTCCCTGAGGTGGACGAATTTTTGCAGCTGTTGGGCGCTCGAGATTGAGCGAGGGTTTATGTCCCTAATCCACTGATGCCCTTGCGAAGCCTCATGCAAGTGTCTCTGTTTTTTCCTGGAGATGGTAAAGATATCGGGTGCTATATCCTTGGGTCGCCGCCCTTGTGCCCATGCCGAATGCTAGAAGGAAGCTTTCTGGCCATTTCCGATCTCAATCGTCGTGGACGCCGCGAAGAATAACCTGTCAGTTTCATTACATGGTGTTCCCATGCCCACCCATGGTTTGTCCAGTGCTGTCCATTTCTGCCATAGCCACCTAAGTCTGAGTGCCCTCGCAAATTTTTCCAGGTCTAGAACTCCAGCGCCTCCTAGATGCGTAGGCCGATTGACCGTAGGCCAATTAATCTTGCATTTGCCTCCAGTTAAGGGCCTGTTTGGCAACCAGGTGTTAAAGTTTAATACCCATCACATCGGATGTTTGGATGCTAATTAGGAGTATTAAATATAGGCTAATTACAAAACTAATTGCACAGATGGAGTGTAATTCGCAAGACGAATCTATTAAGCCTAATTAGTCCATGATTTGACAATGTGGTGCTACAGTAACCATTTGCTAATGATGGATTAATTAGGCTTAATAGATTCGTCTCGCGAATTAGCACAAGGTTCTGCAATTAGTTTTATAATTAGCTCATATTTAGTTCTTCTAATTAGCATCCGAACATCCGACGTGACACTGTTAAAGTTTAACACCTTGTATCAAACATCCCCTAAGTTATCATCGCCCGCCCACAGGAACTTCTTCCTGTGCTTGTCAACGAACTCCAGAACCTCTTTTGTAGTGCTCAAAGCTGTTAGCAGGGAAACCGGTATGGAGGAGAGGACTGATTTTGTTAGTGTCACCCTTCCGGCTTGAGTTAAATTGCGCCCCCACCAGCCTGACAGTGTGGCCGCCGCTTTATTGCCAAGGGGCTGGAAGTCGACCTTGCGCAGCCTTCTGATCGCAAGTGGCAATCCAAGGTAGTTGATGGGGAAGAGTTTGCCCGTCTTGTGGGGAAATTAGCTAGGACATCCTCGAGGTCAAATTTTTGAACAGCAGATTGGACCGGAACGCCCTCGAGACACAGGCGGAATCGGAATAACATGGCCGCTCCCAAAGCCACCTCTAGGCTTCTCCATGGACGGACATTGAGCACAATGCCGTGGTGGTTGATGCAGCGTATCGCAGCAGCTTCCTCAGCGTGGTGACGATGGACGAACTTGAGGAGGAAGGGCTGCAGCTGGTGGCAGGACACGACGACATCCCCATGGTGCAGGTGCATCTCGTCGAGGACGGCAGCTTCGACCTCTCGCACGCCCGTTGTGGCCGGCACGCTCATGGCCATGACGACGAGCGTCGTGCCCTCCCACTCCTGGGCTTCCTTCTCCATGTCAAAGGAGGAGGGCACGATGAATTACTCCTTATCTGGCCTGGTGTCCGGGTCATCAAGGCGCGACATCCTTGCGGTCGTCGAGGCCGGTGGAGGCGGCGGAGGAGGTGCGCGGCGTGGGCGCTCTGCTTCAGCTCGGGGAGGAGTACTGGCGGCATGGCGCTGTGGTGGGCGGCGTGGTCGCTCGACTTTGGCCCGGTGTTGTTGGCCGGAAGGGCGCAGGTCGGGGCAGCGGGCAACCATGTGCCCTGAGCGGCGGCAGTTGAAACACTCACTAGATCCCTGCAACGCGCAGCGCGGTGGTCGGGGGCTAGGCGGATGAAGCATTTGCCAGGCCTGGTTTGGTTCGTTTGCTTATTTTTAAGCACCCGTCACATCGAATGTTTAGATACTAATTAGAAGCATTAAACGTAGACTATTTACAAAATCCATTACATAAGTGGAGGCTAAACGGCGAGATGAATCTATTAAGCCTAATTAGTCCATGATTTGACAATGTGTTGCTACAGTAAACATTTGCTAATGATGGATTAATTAGGCTTAATAGGTTCGTCTCGCTGTTTAGCCTCCACTTATGTAATGGGTTTTGTAAATAGCCTACGTTTAATACTCCTAATTAGTATCTAAACATTGATGTGACACTTGCTTAAAAATAAGCAAAGGGAACCAAACGCCCCCCAGCCGTTCGCTTCCTGAATGCAAAAGTAGCGTAGCAGCCGGGCGCTGCCGGGGGAGTGGCTGGTCAGCGCTTGGAGCCGCACGCCACCATGAATGCGTCGTCGGGCGGGCACACCACCATGAATGCGCATCCTGGCTCTTGGCTCTTGGGCGTAGAACGCTGGTAGTGGCGTGGGTGCCCATCGCATCGTCCGTCCGCTAGCCTCTGGAGCCGGCGTGAATAGCCATCACGTCGCCCATCCACCGTCCGTAGCAGTCTGGTGGATTGAGCCTTCCTTGCTCTCTTGCTCAGGGTGCGAGTCCAGCCTCGATCTGGATCTGGGCTGGCAGGGCGGGTCTCCGCGGTTGCGGCAAAGTGGCACCATGGATGTTTGGTTCCTTTAGTCCATGGACTAAAGTCCATTAATGCAGTTGAATAAAGATGCTTTTACCCCTGCTACCCACCCTGTTCATGCGGGCGGCGCCCGTTTATGGCGCGGGCCCCTGCCTCCTGCGGCCAACGTGAGCTCCTGCGCGGTCCAGGAGCAGTGGCCCATCCTTGGTGCGCGACGGCGGCGTCCGGCTGCGGGCCTGACCACGACACGCGACGGCGCCGGCCGTTCGGGCACGTGGACCCATATCCGTCGGCGGCGCAGGGTGGGTCCACCGGATCCGGGTGGCGCGGCCGTGTCGGAGCCACCGGAGCATGGCTCAGCGGGCGGGGCCGCCAGATTCGGGCGGCGCGGGGCCGGGACCGACTCCTGGAGCTGCAAGTGGCCGGCGCCTAGTCCCACGTGTCGCAGTGGCACGGCGGCGCCACCATTGCCCCGCGTGCGGCGGAAGGAGCTCGGGATAGCGCGCGGGACCTCGATGGCCGGATCCGGGCGCGGGGTGGCATGCACGGGCCGGATCTGGCGCGGAAGGTCTTAGCCATCGTCCACGGCATCACGCTGGAGGCAGCAGGGCAGGGCCGGGGGCGCAAGGGTGGGACGAGGAGTAATGAGGGTCAGGGGTGTCCCAAGGTCCTTTGATCCACTTTAGTCCACCCCATATGGACTAGAGGACTAAACACTTTAGTCCACATTTTAGTCTACCTATTTGGCACTTTACGGAGTAAAAGTGGCTAAAATGGGTGGACTAAACTTTAATCCATGATGACCGAGCCCTAAACCTCGTCGAGGTACTGCACGATGATATGGGTTTCGCATATGGGCTTGCCGTTGTGGATGAGCACGGGCACCATCTTGCAGCCAATTAAGGGGGTGCTTGGCAGCACTCCAGGAAAATTAGCTTCACTCCACTAACTCAAAAAAACTCGCAACCAAACACGTCTAGCTCCACCAACTCCAGCTTCACAAAAAACTTGGAGCTAGGGGTCAAATCCACGTTTTTCCTGGAGTACCTCAAGGGGTGCTCCAAAAACATCAGTTTCCGACTTACTTGTGGAGTTAGGATTATTTACCCACCTTTGCCACTCGTTACACAACGTTCTGGTTCGCTTCTAATTTTTCTTTTCTGCTCATGGTTCCCTACTCGCCGAACGTCTCCGCCCTGACCCCCTGCGGCAGCGCTGGTCCGCGCCGCCCCGGTCCCCTGCAGCGCCATGGCTAGCCCGCACCGCCCCCGCCCCACGGTGCTACGCTGGTCGCGGCACCGCCACCCCCGCCTGTCGGCTGCGTCGCTCCGGTCCCTGCAGCGCCATGACCGGCCCGCGCCGTGCACGCCCGTCGGCGCCACGCTGGCCGTGCCGCCCAAGCCGGCCGCGGCACCGCCACCCCCGCTCGTCGGGCGCGCCGCCCCGGTCCCCTGCATCTGGTAGCCGGCGGGCACGGTCGCAACTGTAGGACCCGCTCCATGGCCGCACCGAAGCTGCCCCGTGTCGTGGCCTTGCTGCCACCGCCGCCCCCACACGACGGCCCTGCCGCCACTGCCCCGCGCCATGGCCTCGACGCTGTCGCCGCTGAGTGGAGGAGATTGGCGGGGAGGCGACCAAGGCGAGCGCGAGCAGAGGTAGAGGAGGGGAGAAAAGAGAAGATGATGACATGTGGATCTATTTACAATGGGTAAAATAGACTATTCACAATAAATCTTCGTGTTTTTGGAATTGGAACACTGCAATAAGCCAAACACGTACATCAGCTCTATTTTTTTCTTAAGTTGGTAAAGTGGAGCTGGGAAAGTGTGGAACTGGTGGAGTGGAGTTAGTTTTTCTTTTTGTGAGGTGAAGTAGCCAAACACCCCTAAGGCGCTTTATGCGATCGTTTGGAGCTTTGAGCGATTTGTTGCGTACCTTGTCATCGATGTAGGCAGCCCAGAAGCGAGCGATGGCGTGTTCGTAGGGGTCGGCGGGGAGGAGCGACGGGCCGGTGCCGGCGAAGACCTCATCGATGTACTGCAGGATGACCGACGACTCGCAGACGGGCTTCCCGTCGTGGATGAGCACGGGAACCTTGTTGTGGACGGGGTTGGACTTGAGGAGGAGCTCGCTCTTGTTCTTCAGGTCTTCCTCGACGTACTGGTAGCTCAGACCCTTGAAGCTGAGAGCAAGTCTCGCTCGTAGAACGAATGGGCTCCCCCAAAAGCCAAGCAGCGTCAGCTCATCTTCTCCGGCCATTGCTGATGCCTCAAGGTCTCTGCTAAGATTTAGGCTTCTGTTTTGGTTTAATTCATGGTGCCGAGGAGGGAAGAAGTGGACTGTATACAGAGTTAGGACCAAATGAATGCAGAGCATCCTCTGCTGCGAATACAGATGACGACTCTTTTGTTTTACTTGACTGGTTTACACGTCACATTTACTTTTCTGATTTAGTTTTTTCAGTTTGCACAACATGGTATTGGAACTGTCCACAGATCTTTTCCGTGGACATGAATCCAAGAGAAGGATGATCATTATCCCATGCTGACAAACGATACATCCTGGCGAGATAGGTAGAGAAGTATCCAGTTGTCTCGTCCAAGAGACACCACGTCATCGTCGAGCCATTTCTTTGTCATTGTGTATGAAGTGCGGCCCAAAGTTATTTGACTGAATCAATTCTACTAAATTTCTAAGAAAGATTCACGAAAGATATGACCCGAAGTGCGGCCCAAAGTCATTTGACTGAATCAATTCTACTAAATTGCTACGAAAGATTCACGAAAGATATGACCCGAATTGTAACGTGGGAACGCCTGAAGGCTCACGGTTCGGGTTATGTGATTAGCGGATTTATTTTCGTATTTAACTGCAGTCAATTTAGTCCACTCTATATATACATCTTGTAAACCGCATGGCAAGAGTAACACGACTTATTGTATTTCCTGCATTGTAACTCTCTCATTGTAACGAAGATCGTCGATTGGCGCTCGTAATTTTTTCCCTCAAAAATTTTCCACGTTAAAAATCATGTCTCATGTTCGATCTTATTTTCGCATTATTTGCTAACAAGTGATATCAGAGTTGGTTATGAGATTCGATTGAAAAAAAAAATTCAGACCTATTCGTCGCCGTCGCTGTTTTTCATCGCCGGACGCATCTGGAGTCGCACCGGCGGGCCATCTGCTCTATTCTTGTCGAATCAGCGCTCGACGTTCATTGTTGCACGCCCGTTGATTTCGAGACGGAATAGAGTTCCGTGTTCTAATTGGAGTCGAGCCGTGCGGTTCTGCGCAGCCTCATCGATCTACAGAAGTCTGCGTTGTGCGTGCGGGTGCTGTTCGTCCCGAGCGGAGAAATAGCTGGGCGCTGGTTGCTGTTGCACGAGAATCAAGAGAAGCACCGCTGTTCCTTCCCCGACGCCAGTTCATCCACCTGCGAAGGAGAAATTTTCATGCTTCTGTTGCACACGGATTAAGACCTTCACCTCCGCCGTTTCTCTCGGAAAAGAAATTTGTGGAATTGTGCTACGCGCACCCGACAAGGTTACCAGGAGGTTTTCCTAGCTTCTGCTGGACGTACACGAAAGTGTACACAGGCTGCAGGTTTTGTGCTAGGGTTACACAGGTTTTGTGCAGATTATTTTCTTCTGATTATTTTTTCCTTAATGGCTTCCATGAAGTATGATATTCCGTTGTTTGATCGAGATACAGGTTCGCTCTATGGCAAGTTAAGATGTGAGCCGTTTTAGTGCAAGCTGATTTGTATGATGCGCTTGAAAAATTTGGGAGTAAGGATTCAACATCTTGGACCGATGATGAGAAGAGAAAAGATCGTAAGGCCTTGTCTCATATTCATCTTCATCTTTCAAATAATATTTTGCAAGAGGTTTTGCAGGAGAAAACTGCTGCTGCTCTATGGCTCAATTTAGAGTCAATTTGCATGTCTAAAGATTTAATAAGCAAGATGCATATGAAGATGAAGTTGTATACGCACAAGTTGCAAGAAGGTGGTTCTGTGCCTAACCATCTTTCAGTCTTTAAGAAGATCGTTGCTGACCTACAGTCTATAGAGGTAAAATATGATGATGAGGACTTGGGTCTTATTCTTTTGTGCTCACTGCCTAGTTCTTTTGCAAATTTCAGAGATACCATATTGTATAGTCGTGATATTCTAACAATGAGTGAAGTTTATGAGTCTTTGCAAGCCAAGGAAAAGATGAAACAGTTGGTGTCTTCTGAAGGTTCCACTTCCAATGGAGAAGCTTTGTCTGTTCGTGACATGACGCAAAAGAAATCAGATAATGGCTATAGAGGCAAGAGCTCGAATGGTTATAGGGGCCATTAAAAGTCTAGAGACAAGGATGAGAAATTCTGCAATTATTGCAAGAAAAAGACTCATTTTATATCTAAGTGCTACAAGCTGAAGAATAAGGAAAAGAGAACTGGCACATATAGACCAAAAGGTAAATTTGATGAAGGTAATGCTTCTATTGCTGCTACTGATGGTAGTTAAGATCGTTCTGAGGTTCTTGTTGCTTTCGATAGATGTGCAAATAATGGTGATGAATGGATTCTTAATTCTGCTGCTTCCTTTCATATATGCATTAATAGAGATTGGTTCATCACTTATGATTCTGTCCAAGGTGGTTCTGTTAAAATAGGTGATGATAGTCCATGTCAGATTATTGGCATTGAATATCTCAAAATTAAGATGCATGATGGTATTACCAGAGTTTTGACAGATGTGAGGCATATTCCAAATATGAGGAAGAATCTTATTTCTTTGAGTACTCTTGATGGCAAAGGGTACAAGTACTCTGGTGGAGATGGAGTTTTGGAAGTGTCAAAATGTTCTCTTATTGTTACGAAAAGTATTTGAAATCTTCTAATTTTGTCGTTGTCAAGATTGGCGGATCAAGACTAAGACTAGTAAATTTCTTTTATGCGCGTAAGGCATTTTGGAAGTGTCAAAAGCTTCTCTTATTGTTATGAAAAGTGATTTGAAATCTTCTAATTTTGTCGTTGTAAGGATTGGCGGATCAAGACTAAGACTAATAAATTTCTATTATGTGCGTAAGGCTTCGGATCGTGGCATGGGAGACACGGGGTTTAGACTGATTCGGGCAAGGAAAGGCCCTACGTCCAGTATGAGGTGCTGCTCGTGTTGCCCACGCGGGGTCTGTAGTAGGGGTTACAGGTGGACGAGAGAGGGAGCTAGTCCCAAGTCTCTTGGGTGTGCACTGATGCTCTGAAGGAGAGTGTGTGTGTTCTGTTTGCTCGAGAGAGTCCCCTATCTCAGGGCCCCCGGTTCTCCTTTTATAATGCAAGGAGGACACCGGGGTTACAGGTGAGACCGGGTGGGAGGAGAAATAAAAGAGATAAGCTAAGTAAAGTAAAAAACAAGGAGAAGGATCAAGGTCCAGGGCCGCCGTCTCCTGCTCCGACCCTCAGATCCTGTTAGTGTGTCCGCCGGGGAAGGGCGGCCGCCCTCGGGTCCTGTCGACGATCTCCCCGGTGACCGTTGCTGCCAAACATGATCATGGTGTTCGGTCATGGTGACTGTGCATGTCGGGGGGAGACGATTGATCCTGTTATCTTGCTGATGGCCCGTGGGACACGGACGTCGCATCCCTGTCGTCGGACGCGCGGGGCACAAGAGCGGGCGAGGCTTCTTTCTATGCCGGGCGGCGTAGGCCATGAGTGTCCTGCAGCGAATCAGGGAGAGTCGCGACCACTGTAGCCTGTGCTGTGCGGTCGTGCATGGGTACTTGTGGCGGGTCACGTCGGGGGCGCGGGCGCCTTTCTACGCGCCAGAGCCGTGGTGCATTTATGGCAAGATCGGCAGGGGCACCCACGAGATCCGCACTCTTATCTTCCAGTCTGCGCCTGAGGCGGATACTTGTCTTGTGGGCCCGAATGAGTCCGACCCCCTGCACCCTGGGTCGGGCGAGGCGGAGTCTTGCGGCAAGGGGTCCGGCGCTCCCGATCCTAGGACCGTGGGTCGGGCGAGGCCGAGTCTGGTTATCAAGGGGTCAGGAGCGTCCGACCCAGGGGCACTGGGTCGGGCAAGGCGGAGCGGGGCTCTCCCCTCCCATGTTGGGCCGACGGCAAGCTTCATTACCTCAGGTAGGCCTGGGCCTTCATGATTGTTGTTTTGATGGGCATTAGGAGGTCATTAATATTTACCCCCAACAGTAGCCCCCGAGCCTATGGTGGAGCGGGGACGCTCCTCCAGAGGCTGCTATCGTCGTTCGTAGAGGATCTCTGCTCGTCGCGCAAGCTGCAGTTAATCAGGGACGGGAAGCGTTGTTTGTTCGGCTCGGCCGAGGAGGTTGATCAGGCGGAGCGTCCTGTGGGGGACTCGGCGTGGGAGGATTTCTTGTTGTTCCATAGAGCACCTTCCGTCTGGAAACCTCAAGTCGTGACCATTCGCGTGCTCATTGGTTGCGAGGCTAGCCCCCGAGCCCCCGCGCGTTGCAGGGGACCAGTCGGGAGGCTAGATCGACTTTTGTACGTTACCCCTCAAGCGTCCGTTTGCTGAGACGGAGGGGGTGAGCCGTGCCACATTATCCTCGCTGGACGAACTGTGGTGCTCATTGAGCTGCTGGCGGGTTGATTCGAGTGGGGTCCCGGTCCCCGTTTGGGGGGGGTCCGGCTCGGGCCAAGCTGGTGGCGTACCCCAGGTTCCGGTCGGCCAGTTCATATAGTTCCTGAGTCTGTTTGGTTGGATCCGAGGGCTCATTGCCTTTCCTCGGGGAAAAACCATGAACTCTGGTGCCAGCTTGGACTCGAATGTGAGGTTGGGATGCCCTAGGCTGTCGTGCACCCGGGTGATGGCTGCTAGCGGACTCGTCCCTTC
This sequence comes from Setaria italica, assembly GCF_000263155.2. Lineage (NCBI taxonomy): Eukaryota > Viridiplantae > Streptophyta > Magnoliopsida > Poales > Poaceae > Setaria > Setaria italica. The sequence goes on from NC_028458.1 coordinate 40,674,944, forward strand.
TCACCCCTCGCTCGAGGGTGTCCTGGGGCGGCTGTCGAACCCGTAGTGGGCCAACCTTCGAACCCCTGGACCGTAATGGGCCGTAGAGGCATTTTCAGCCCCGTATCCCTTTTTTACCTTTCGGTGGGCCTTGGGCCGAGCGTGGAGGAGGTTGTGCGCGTGTGTTCTCCAGGAGGTGAAGTGGTGGAAGACGCTAGCCCGCGAAATGAGGGAGACAGGGATGTTTTCCTGCAGCAGATCGTGCGCACAGACTTCGAGAAAAGCGGACGTGAAGGGTCGTACCTGGCGCTGCATTTACTGCGATGGGGCTGATTGTTCCACTTCCCACGCGCCTCTCTATAAGACGGGAGGCCTGCCTCGCCGGTTCTGCCCGCAACTGCTCCCAAGTCTTTTCACCTTCTCGCGCCCCCTTTGTCTTCCTGCACGCCGCTCGCCTTCCTCCGCCTAGCACCACAGCTTTCCCTGCCCTCCGCCGTCAAGCTTTCCACCCCCTAGCGATGGAGTCCTGGACGTGCTCGAACTTTGGGTCCTCGCGCGCCGACAACCTCGTGAGGAAGGGCCTCCTCTGCGAGAGGAGCGAGAGGGGCGAATGGCGGTTCCCCGAGAATGAAGATGTGCCAAGCCCGGGCGATGGCTACATCGTCTCCTTCACGCACTTCCACGAGAGGGGGTTCGCATCCCCGCCGAGCCATTTCTTCCGCGGGCTGCTGCACTACTACGGGCTCGAGCTGCAGCATCTTAATCCCAATGGGATCCAGCACATCACAGTGTTCATCACGCTGTGCGAGGGGTTCTTGGGCATCGAGCCCAACTTCTCGCTCTGGAAGTACTTCGTAGTCAGCCTGTACCAGAAAATCGAGAGGAAGGGGAGCCAGCAACGGGCGATCCCGGTGCCGATCGGGTGCGCCGCTATCCATCTCTGCCAGAACTGCGCCAAGGAGTATATGGCGATGAAGACCGCGGCATCCCACAAGGGGTGGCATCATCAGTGGTTCTATGTGAAGAACTACCCTAACTCCCCCTTGCCGGCGTTCACCGGCCGCGTTATCGAAGCGGCGCCGGAGCTGTGGTCGTATGGCCCGGTGGAGAAGGAGAAGAAGCGGATCACCAGTTTGCTTCAGGCCATCGAGTACCTCAAGGGAAAAGGCCTAACCGGGGCCGGAGTTATCGGGGCGTACCACGCTCGGAGGGTGGCGCCGCTGATGCTCCGGGTCCGCTCGCTCACTGAGATGACTCCCGGCACGCTGACCGAGGGCACCATCCTTGTGACGGGTGCGCTTGCCGCCTCCGAGATTCGACAGCGAGTCCGGGAGGTGCTGGACGACAAGGACGCCGATTACCTGGTGCCCGGCCACCCTCCGATGCGCCCGGAGAGAATTTCATCAAGTTGGTGAGGACTTCGCGCTCTGGTTCCTTTTTTCTGCGTTTCTTGGTTCGTCGTTCTAACACGAGGCTTTCATGTTTGCAGGGCCACATGACTAATGTCGTCGACTCGCGCCCGCTGGTGCTAGAGGACGCCGAGCGGCGGCGGCAGAACCGCCTCCTTGCCGAGAAGAAGAAGCAGCGCAAGGACAGGGAGACGGCGATGAGGAAAAGGAAGGCCGCCAAGGAGTTCCAATAGCGGCGGTGGGGCCAGGTTGTGTCAGACGATGACGACGACGACGATGAGGAGGAGTAGGAAGAGGAGGAGTTTGTTCTGACCCCTCGGTCGGGCGCGCTCGTTATCCAGGAGTCGCGCCCCCAACCGGCTACTGGGGGCACGCCGAGCGGACCGCCTGCGCAAGACCCGCCCCCACGGGACTCTGGGGCCGTGCCCCAGGGGTCGGCGCGGGGTGCGGCTCGGGAGTCGATGGAACCGACCCCCGACCCTCAACCTGCGGCCCAAGAGCAGAGAAGCAGCGGCAAGCGGCCGCTGTCAGATGCCTTGGGGTTGGCGTCGGGCTCGGAGGCGAAACGCGCCCGCCGTCCTTGTGCTACGGGAGTGTAAGTGGAGATTCTCCGTGCATCTTGTTCCTTCCCTGGCATCGAATCATTTTTGCTGATGTTATCTATTGTTTCACAGCACCGCCCCCCGAGACTTTGTTCCGCTGCTGGCGCTGAAGAAGGCGTTGCGGGTGTTGTCCACCTCCGCGGGGCGAACCGTGACCCCGCTAGTAGCGAGCGGCGGTGCCGCCGGGGAGATCGTGGAGCCTACTGCGGAGGCAGCCCTTGCAGCTGTTGGGATACGAGGTAGGCTACACTAGCGCAAATCAAAATTCCTACCGCGTAAAACCAGGAAGAACTATCGTATAAGGATCACGGGATTACCACTCGACGCACTACTGGTGCGGAAGATGTAGATATGCGTCGATGCAGTGAAGACGATCACGTAGTCGTACGTAGTCGATCAACGTAGTCGTACGTAGTCGATCACGTCAACGTCCAGCAGCTCAGCAGCTCGTCCACATGCGCAGCAAGATCGCCTCTCGTGCCGTGGCTCGTCGGCGGCTCGTCCAAGTGCTGCAGGCGCAACACCTCCAAGGTATCCACACGTGTAGGGAGGAAGCGTCGCAAGCCGGACTGCTAGATCCATGAGTTGCAACAGGCGAGGGCGTGGGAGGCGCGACAGGTGTGTTTCGCCAAAAAGGTGTGAACCCTAGGGCGCCCCCACCCCTCTATTTATAGAGGTTCCTGACGGGCCTCTGGATCCAAGGCCCATTAGTACTTCTAAACCTAATCCAACTCGGATCAGATCCGAATTGGGCTTCCAGCCCCTTAAGTGTGTGACCCTATGGGTTCGGATACGTATAGACATGGCTCGAGTACTCCTACTCGGCCCAATAGTCGGTAGCGGCCTCTAGCAAGACATGCCAACTCCTATACGCACACGAAGATCATATCAGACGAACCATCACAACATAATATACATGCTATTCCCTTTGCCTCACGATATTTGGTCTAGCTTCAAGCCGACCGCTCTTTCTCGATCCTGTGATTCGGAATCCCTTTGTAGGTTAACTCTTAACCGTACATAGCATGGCCATGCATTTTCGGATCCGATCACTCGAGGGGCCCAGAGATATCACTCTCAATCAGAGAGGGGCAAATCCCATCTTGATTGACCATGTCTCATAGCATGCTTCTTGACAAACCCGAAAGCTACCTTTATAACTACCCTGTTACGGCGTAGCGTTTGATAGCCCCTAAGTAGGTCGATCCACATCTAGAATACATGCGACAATCTCAGGTCTAAGGACAAAGCGTATATGTTGTTTAACGAGAGAACTACTTCTCGTGTTGGGTCAGTCCTAACACATGTCTCCACATGTGTCCACATTATTAGTTCAACATCTCCATGTCCATGACTTGTGAAACATAGTCATCAACTAATACATGTGCTAGTCTAATATTCATGTGTGTTCTTACATGAACTCCGACTAGGGACAACTTTAGAATAACCATACAAGTAAAGAGTTTCACATACAATTCACATAATTGCAAATCAATTCAAGTAGCCTTTAATGGATATTCAATGAACACAATATACAAATCATGGATACAAATGGAATATCATCATCTCTATGATTGCCTCTAGGGCATACCTCCAACAGTCTCCCACTTGCACTAGAGTCAATCTAGAAGGTACCTAATACCCATAGCTCTTACATGCGCATCATGCTTAGCCTGCGGGAGTGGTTTTGTCAACGGATCAGAAGTGTTCAGATCCGTGTGTATTTTGCATATCTTGATCTCACCCTGGTTAACGAAGTCTCGAATGAGATGAAATCGCCCCATCACGTGTTTGTTCTTTTGGTGGTTCCTTGGCTCCTTTGCTTGCGCAATTGCCCCATTATTATCACAGTAGAGATTCAATGGGCTGGACGCATTCGGGAACACACCAAGCTCAATGAGGAAATTCCTTATCCAAACACCTTCCTTCGCGGCTTCCGAAGCCGCGATGTACTCGGCTTCTGTCGTAGAATCGGCCACCGTCTCCTGCTTGGAACTCTTCCAACTAACAGCACCACCATTTAGCGTGAACACAAATCCTGATTGTGACTTTGAATCATCTCTGTCGGTTTGGAAACTAGCATCGGTGTAACCTGTTACAACGAGCTCCTCCTCACCTCCATAGACGAGGAGCATATCTTTAGTCCTTCTTAAGTACTTAAGAATGTTTTTCACCGCTGTCCAGTGACTCTCACCTGGATCAGATTAGTGTTTGCTTGTCATAATTAGCGCATATGAAATATCTGGGCGAGTACTTATCATTGCATACATGATAGATCCCATAGCCGAGGCATATGGCACTCTACTCATGCGATCCCGCTCATCAGCAGTCAAAGGACACTGAGTCTTGCTGAGATGTATGCCATGTGACATAGGCAAGAACCCTTTCTTTGCCTCTTCCATGCTGAACCACTTCAACACTTTGTCAATGTAAGTATCTTGGCTTAAACCTATAAGCCTTCTTGATCTATCTCTATAGATCTTAATGCCTAGAATATATGCCGCTTCCCCTAAGTCCTTCATCGAAAAACTATTTTTCAGTGAAGTCTTTACGGACTCAAGCATAGGAATGTTATTTCCAATCAGTAATATGTCATCCACATATAAGATTAGAAATATTACAGAGCTCCCACTAACCTTCTTGTAAACACAAGACTCTTCTTCGTTCTTGGTGAAGTCAAACCCTTTGACCACTTCATCAAAACGAATGTTCCAACTCCTAGATGCTTGCTTCAATCCATAAATGGATCTCTGAAGCTTGCATACCTTTCCAGCATTTTTCGGATCGACAAAACCCTCGGGCTGTATCATATACACGTCCTCAGCTAGGTTTCCATTCAGGAAAGCTGTCTTGACATCCATCTGCCATATCTCATAATCGAAATATGCAGCTATAGCTAGAATAATCCGAATGGACTTAAGCATCACTACGGGCGAGAAGGTCTCGTCGTAGTCAACTCCTTGAACTTGTCGAAAACCTTTTGCGACAAGTCGTGCTTTATAGATGTGAACATTTCCATCCATGTCCTTTTTCTTCTTATAGATCCACTTGCACTCTATGGCTTTAACACCATCAGGCGGGTCAACCAAGTTCCAAACTTGATTATCTCCCATGGACTCTATTTCGGATTGCATGGCACTCTGCCATTTTTCGGAGTCTGGGTCCATCATTGCTTCTGCATATGTCGCAGGCTCATCATTGTCCAACAATAATATTTCTCGCATTTCGCGGAGCCTTGCTGACCTTCGTGGTTGTGGCGGTGCTTCTCTTGCCATGGGTATCTCAACTTGTTCTGCTACGTTAGCATCACTCATTGATTCTTGCCCGATTGGCTCATCTTGAACTTCTTCAAGATGCACTGTCTTTCCACTCTTTTCTCCTTTGAGAAACTCTTTCTCTAGGAAAACCCCGTTCCGAGCGACAAACACTTTGCCTTCTGATCGGTTGTAGAAATAATATCCCAAAGTTTCCTTTGGATATCCCACGAAAATGCACTTATCCGACTTGGGTGTGATCTTGTCCGACTGAAGTCGCTTGACAAACACTTCACATCCCCAAATCTTTAGAAAAGACAAACTAGGAACCTTTCCGGTCCACATCTCATATGGTGTCTTAACTACGGATTTAGATGGTACCCTATTAAGTGTGAAAGCTGCTGTTTCTAGAGCGTATCCCCAAAATGACAACTGTAGGTCCGACTGGCTCATCATTGATCGAACCATGTCTAAAAAAGTTCGATTACGTCGCTCGGACACACCGTTTCTCTGAGGTGTTCCAGGCGGCGTAAGTTGTGGAACAATTCCGCAACTCTTTAGATGATTGCTAAACTCGTGGCTCAAATACTCGCCTCCACGATCAGATTGTAAGGCCTTAATTTTCTTGCCACGCTGATTTTCAACTTCATTCTGAAATTCCTTGAACTTTTCAAAGGTCTCAGACTTGTGCCTCATCAAGTAGACATAGCCATATCTACTAAAATCATCAGTGAAAGTTATGAAGTATTGGAATCCTCCTCTAGCCGTCGTGCTCATTGGTCCGCATACATCACTATGTACGAGTTCCAACAAGTCTACTGCTCTCTCAGGAAATCCTGTGAAAGGCGTCTTGGTCATCTTGCCTAGCAAGCAAGCCTCACATGTCTCGTATGATTCAAAATCAAACGAAGTTAGAAGTCCATCAGAATGGAGCTTCTTCATGCGCTTATCACTTATATGACCCAAACGACAATGCCACAAGTAGGTAGGACTCAAATCATTAGGCCGAGGCCTTTTAGCACTTACATTACAGACAGGTGAACCATCAAGATTTAAAACAAATAATCCATTCACAATGGGTGCAAAAGCCATAAACATATTATTCTTAGAGATCACACAACCATTGTTTTCACTCGCAAATGAATAACCATCCTTCATCAAGCATGAAGGAGACAAAATGTTTCGACTTAGACTAGGAACAAAATAACAATTATTCAACTCCATAATAAATCCTGACGGGAGGTGGAGTTGCATCGTCCCGACGGTCAAAGCAGCAACTCTTGCATTATTGCCCACGCGGAAATCAACTTCTCCTCTTTCCACGCTTCTACTTCTTATCATTCCCTGCATCGAATTGCAAATATGAGCAACCGATCCGGTATCAAATACCCAAGAATTAATAACTATATCAGCGAGAAATATGTTGTCTATAACATTAACAACAAGCGTACCTGAGGTAGAAGTACTCTTACTTCCGCCGTTCTTCAACGAAGCTAGGTACTGCTTGCAGTTTCTCTTCCAGTGACCAAGTTCATGACAGTAAAAGCACTCTTTATCTGGAACAAGTCCAGCTTTAGCCTTGGGCGCTGGGTTTGGCTTGGACACTCCAGCCTTGCCCTTCTTCTTCCAAGAATTGCCCTTCTTCTTAAAGGTAGGCTTGTTCTATACAGCCATCACATGGCTGGTACTAGCGCTTTTCTTAATGTCAGCCTCTGCTGTTTTAAGCATGCCACACAGCTCATTCAGACCCTTCTCCGTCCCATGTATATGGTAGTTCGAGATGAAGTTCCCATAGCTAGACGAAAGAGACGAAAGAATGAAATCAGTGGCCAACTCTTGGCCCAGTGGGAAGCCTAGCTTCTCCAACCGTTGAGTGTAACCAACCATCTTGATTACGTGTGGTCCTACTGCTGCGCCTTCTGCTAGCTTGCTCTCAACAAAGGCCTTAGACACATTGAACCTTTCAGTCCTGGCCTGTGTTTGGAAAATGTCTCTAAGCGCCACGATCATATCGTGCGCCTCATGGTTTGTTTCGAACTGCATCTGCAGCTCGGGTTCCATGCAAGCAAGCATAAGGCAGCTTACTTCGAGGTTAGCATCACATGCTTTCTTGTAAGCATTCTTAGCAGCAGCGGGTGCATCATCAGCAGGTTCTTCTGGTAGTGGGTTGTCTAGAACATCTTCCTTTTTCTCAGCCCAAGAATTAATAATTGTATCAGCGAGAAATATGTTGTCTATAACATTAACAACAAGTGTACCTGAGGTAGAAGTACTCTTACTTCTGCCATTCTTCAAGGAAGCTAGGTACTGCTTGCAGTTTCTCTTCTAGTGACCAAGTTCATGATAGAAAAAGCACTCTTTGTCTGGAGCAGGTCCAGGTCCAGCTTTAACCTTGCGCGCTGGGTTTGGCTTGGACGTTCCAGAGGATACAACAGATCCATCAGTAGATTACAAGTTCTTACACATTTGGTTGAAGATCAGAGTTTTACAAGTTCTGAAGGAAACAACAGAAGAATAAACAAGCGGAAGCTACTCGTCGGGGTCGGACATCCCTGGTGAGGCCAACCGGGACATCAATGATCCCATTCCCCGCCGTCCGAGGAAGGATCTCACTCGACCGTCCAACCCGGAGGGAGCTGGGGCGGTCAAGTGCCAGCAGCAAGCTCAGAGGTTGCAACTTCACCTGAAAAGAGAAGCCACCACAAGGCTGAGCTTCTAAGCTCAACAAGACTTAACCGACCGGTGGAAAAACTACTCCACCACGTCTAGACATGCAAGGCTCTCTGGCTGAGGGGTTTTGTTTGCCAAAAGCGACTATGTTGGGTCCTTATTTTCAAGTTTTAGCTCAAATTCTAAGTTCATTAACCAGTCTACATTTGCAACTTACTCTAAGCAAACATAGATCCAACTTTATGGATATAAGCTCAACATCAAGACCATATCATCATCAGACTCTTTCATTACTCAGTGTGACATTATGATCAAGCAGTCTCAAACTGTGAGAGGCAGACGAATCGATTCGAGTTCTTTAACCATGCATGGTGAACCTAACCTCACGACATCCGCGCACCACCGAGGGTCGCTTCCTGTGTCAGCCTTCCCCATCAATTCCCTAACCCGTGTTGGACCCAATTCCTTTGGTGCAAGGTTCCACAGACCCGACCTCTGCCGTTCTGTGACCACACTTGCCACCACGTGCAGCTGTAGGGGAACTTTGTTCCAAGGACAGTGGGGCGACCGCTCACGTCTAGGTTCAATCAGGTACTAGGCTTCCCCATCCCATACTGAGTATGAGGTTAGTACTTTCAAACACTTGATCACGAACACCACCACTGTCGGGCCTTAACAGATTCCATAGATAGATGGGGCGATCAGTCGACCACCAAAAGAGTTAACCAAAACCCTGCCCCATCCATCGTCCTTATAGTTGTAATAGAAGGGAAAACAATCCAACTCCTATAACTCGCGAGTGATAGGGAATCACTCGGCTTTTATCGATTTCTATTTAAGCATAGCAACTACTCAGCCCAACAAACTAGTGTTCAGATCACAGGAACTACGACATGCATCTATGGTTATAAACAACTCCTGTACGTAAATGCACAAACATAAGAAGGAAGGTATGTGCAAGTTTAGGAATTTGGCGTTCATGCTCCGGGGCTTTCCTTCAAGCGGAGGGGAGGAGAACTGGTCTTCAGCTGGGGCGGCTTCGGCTTCCGGAACTGGAAGCTCAGCTACAGCTCCGTCTTCAGGCGCCAGGTGTAGCTCGTAGACGCTGTCAGCGAGGTGTAACTCTACACGAATGCAATGCAGGAGTTAGTGTTTAGACGGTTATTTCAACAACACTTGCAGTTTAAGCTCGGACACTTGTAGCAAGGCTACAGGAAAGGTGGGGAAGTTTACTTTAGTTGGTGGAGAGCAAGATAAAAGGGTCGGATGGGAAATAGACTTGTGATCTGACCCTTAAACTTTAAGGGATAACTGTGTTCGGGGTCCTCAGACTTAACGCAGAGAAATCCCAATCTTTTACACAGATACCCTCGGGTCAAGGAAAAGGATACAGCCGAGCCCTCGGGCGAGGCGGAAAAGGGTCGGCGGAACAGACAGGGTCGGGCGAGATGGAAAAAGGGGTCGGGCGAAACAGACAGGGTCGGGTGAGATGGAAAAAGGGGTCGGGCGAAACAGACAGGGTCGGGTGAAAAGGAAAAAGGGGTCGGGCGAACCGGAAAGGGGTCGGCAGCTTACCTTCGATTTATAGGTGAAGCTTGGGGTCGGGAGGGAACAGACTTGGGCGGAAGGACTGAAGCACTAAGACTTGGGCAGCGGCGATGTCCGGCGGTGCTCCGGCGGCGTCGGAGCTTCTTGTGAGCAACAAGGAAGCTCTAGCACAGCGCGGAGGAGCAGGCGGCTGGGTGGACTGGGGAGAAGTGGACTTCAGCGGAGAGGGAAACTCTCAAGAGTTTCAGTGGGATTGCTCAAGTGTGCTCAGAGTAGGGACGGTGAAATAGCAATGGCGAAGGAACTCCGGTGGAACTCTGGCCTTCCCTTTTATAGCGGCACGGAAGAGAGAGATTTCGAATGGCATGAAGACCGGAAGAGAAGGATGGAGTGCGCTGCCATGACGGCGATTGAGCGGCGATGGGTAGCGGAACAGGACTTCGGAGATAGTGTCTTCGGCCATTGGGCACTGGAGACAAGGCGACGCAGGCGCGGTTTTGCTGGAGTTGAGATTTGGCGGAGGCGGGCGTCGTCGAGTGGCGGATTTGATTGGTGTGATAGGGAGAATGGTGCTACAAGCGAGGTTGCAACAGGTGAAAAGACAGGGCGAGCCGCGGCTGCACAGGCGAGCGCGAAACAGCGGTTTGCCGGGGCACAGTTCTGGCAAGGCGGAAAAGGAGCTGTCGTGGCCGGAGTCGGGGTTGGCGATGGAGGAATCGTTGCGTAGCGAGTTCGTGGGCGGCGCGACTATGGAGAGGTCGCGGAAAAACCGGAAGGCATCGGGGCTTGCAGCCAGGGATCCGGAGAGATGATGATGGGCGTGGTTCGCGAGGCGGTCTGACGCAGCGGCGGCAAATCTCTACCACAGTGGTGACGGAGCACCATGGCGCGGCCGGCGAGGGCGCGAGCGAGACGAGGTGAGGTAGAAAGGGTTGCAGAGGGTCTTCCGCGGTGATTGGGAAGGAGGGTGCGGGAATCCATTCTGTCGCGACCGGCGACTGTGCGAAGCGGCGTGCGTCGGAGAGATCAAGCCACGCGACGGAGAAACTTTGGACATCCTGGCCCAAGGCTTAATAGAATTTATAGAATACTCATACCAACAAGTTGCAACTTTTTTCCAGAAGCTCATCCTCAAAGAACTCTGGGGTTAAGCATGCTTGGCCTGGCGCAATTTCGGGATGGGTGATCGACCGGGAAGTTCTTCCCGGGTGCGCACGAGTGAGGACAAAGTGCGCAGAAAAGACTTGTGTTGGTCTGTGAGGGAATTCTTGATATCCTAGAGAGCTGCCAGGTGTAAGCGGGCCCGGCCCCGGGGGGCGGGACGGGACGCCACAGTTGGTATCAGAGCTGACTCTCGCAGTTTCACGGGCGCGTGCGGTCGCACTTGCGTAGGCATGGTGTGCATGGCTGGTGTGAGCCCAGAGTGGTCACACAGCATGGCAGATGCGCTTGCACTGGACACACAGACGTGGCCAAGAGGGGACGTTCCTGGCTTGTGGTTGACCGACGAGGGCGTCGGTCTTCTAAGGGGGTGAGTATGTGACATCATAGCCCAAGGATTAATAGGATTTATAGAATACTCATACCAACAAGTTGCAACTTTTTTTTCGGAAGCTCATCCTCAAAGAACTCTGGGGTTAAGCATGCTTGGCCCGGCGCAATTTCGGGATGGGTGATCGACCGGGAAGTTATTCCCGGGTGCACACGAGTGAGGACAAAGTGCGCAGAAAAGACTTGTGTTGGTCTGTGAAGGAATTCTTGATATCCTAGAGAGCTGCCAGGTGTAAGCGGGCCCGGCCTGGGGGGGAGGGACAGGACGGGACGGGACGGGACGGGACGCCATAGTTGGTATCAGAGCTGACTCTCGCGGTTTCACAGGCGCGTGCGGTCGCACTTGCGCAGGCATGGTGTGCATGGCTGGTGTGGGCCCAGAGTGGTCACACAACATGATAGATGTGCTAGCACTGGACACACTGACGTGGCCAAGAGGGGACGTTCCTGGCTTGGGGTTGACCGATGAGGGCGTCGGTCTTCTAGGGGGTGAGTATGTGACATCCTGGCCCGAGGCTTAATAGGATTTATAGAATACTCATACCAACAAGTTGCAACTTTTTTCCGGAAGCTCATCCTCAAAGAACTCTGGGTTAAGCATGCTTGGCCGAAGCAATTTCGGGATGGGTGACCGACCGGGAAGTTCTTCCCGGGTGCGCACGAGTGAGGACAAAGTGCGCAGAAAAGACTTGTGTTGGTCTGTGAGGGAATTCTTGATATCCTAGAGAGCTGCCAGGTGTAAGCGATCCCGGTCCCGGGGGGCGGGACGGGACGCCACATAGGCCGTCGTCGAGAAGGCTTGCCTCGACCTCGAGGAGTTCCAGGGCGCTGCTGAGTAGGCCCGCCTTGATGCCGAGAAGCTCGCACGGCTGAAGGGAGAAAATGAAGCCCTTCAAAAAACCGTCGAGCGCATCCAGCGTGAGCGGCAAAAGGCTTGGCAGGACCGAGACTTTGAGGCGGCTCGGAAGGACGAGACCGAGAAGGTGGCGGCCAAGCTTGGGGCGGAGGTCAGCCAACTCTATGTGCAAGTGCAGAGGCTTCAGACCACCGTGGCCCAGGGGCTCGACCGGGAGCGTGAGCTGAAGGCCCAGTCCGAGGGTAAGGCTCTTTTCGTTCCTTTCTTTTCTGCTACTTTTGTGATGGTTTCTGACTTGGACTTCTGCGGACGGACCTTACAAACGAAAGCGCTCGGCTGAGGGATGTCCTCGACATGGAGCGCGCTGAGCACGGCAACCTGCAGGATGTGGTCCGCGTCGTCTGCGACAGCCTTGGCGTGGTCCAGCTGGAGGGGACGAGTTCGTTGGCGACTCGTGTCCTTGGGACGTACCGGCGGGCCCGCGAGATCGCCCTGGAGGTGCTCCGTGTCGGCGTGAGGCGGGCCTTCGGCGTCTTCGACTCCCACTACTCCGGCATCAACTTCACCGGGATGAGCGCGGGGTACGCCTCCGGCTACTCCGAGGCCGAGCTGGACGAGATCGACGCGTCGGTGCTCAACCCAGCGGAGTCCTTGGTGAAGCTTCTGGAGGATGAAGCTTTCCCGCCCGAAGATCCCAGGACAAGTTAGCTGTATCTGGCTTAGGCGCCCCAGATGTAAATACGTTAGTTTTGACTTTGAACTTGTTTTTGTGATGGCCACAGAGGCCTTTTCTATACTTTGTCAAAAAAAAATTCGATCCTCTTTCTTGTTTTTTGGGTTTGGAAAGTTTAGACCGCGGGCGCGTCAGTAAGCGCTGATGGGCGAAGGCACCGTAGGCACTGGGCGTAGGTTTTTTCGCAGTCCGATTAGTCTTGCCTAAACACCATTCGTGCACTCTCTCCTTTTCACACCCAAATGTTTAGGAAGAGGGTCGGCTCGGAAAGAAGTGGCGTTTTGAGAAGATGTCAAGCGACCTGGGCCAGAGCCCCTGATAGCCCCCGAGGGATATGCGGCCCTGGGGTGGAGCTAGGGTCGGATATCCATGAGTTCGATATGAAACTTGAACGAAATCGACTCAAAATTCCTTTTCCGTTGAATTGACAAGTTACAGAAGTTTTTATGTACAGAACTTGGAAACAAAAAGTAAGGGTAGAAGCATCTTAGCTGTTCTATGTTCTAAGCGTTGTTGAAGATCTGTCCGTCAGGGGTCACCAGCTTGTACGTGCCTGGCCGCAGTACTTGTGCGACGATGAAGGGCCCTTCCCATGGAGGGGTCAGCTTATGCTAACCTCTGTTGTCCTGGACGAGGCGGAGCACCAAGTCGCCGACGTTGAAGGCTCGGCCTTGCACCTTGCGGCTGTGGTAGCGTCGTAAGGCCTGCTGATACCTTGCCAAGTGCAGCAGGGCCACATCGCGCGCTTCGTCGAGCTGGTCTTGCGCGTCTTCAAGTGATGCCTGGTTCCCTTGTTCGTCATACACCTTGATCCTCGGTGATCCGTATTCCAGGTCGGTGGGGAGGATTGCCTCGGACCCGTAGACCATGAAGAAGAAGGTGAAGCCAGTCGCCCTACTTGGGGTTGTCCTTAGACTCCATAAGACCGCGGGGAGCTCCATGACCCACCGGCCACTGAACTTTTTGAGGCGGTCGAAGATCCGTGGTTTGAGACCCTAGAGTATCATGCCGTTGGCTCGTTCAACCTGCCCATTCGTGTGGGGGTGCGCCACGGCCGACCAGCCCACTCGGATGTGGTGGTCATCGCAGAACTAGAGGAATTTCTTCCCGGTGAACTGCGTGCCGTTGTCCGTGATGATGGAGTTAGGGATTCCGAAGCGATGGATGATGTTGGTGAAGAACTGCACCGCCTACTTAGACTTGATCTGCGCGACTGGTCGTGCCTCAATCCACTTGGAGAACTTGTCGACGGCAACAAGCAGGTGGGTGAAGCCCCCGTGCGCTTTCTTGAAGGGCCCAATGAGGTCCAGACCCTAGACCGCGAAGGGCCATGTAATGGGGATGGTCTGGAGCGCCTGTGTGGGCAGATGAGTTTGGCGCGCGAAGAATTGGCACCCTTCGCAGGTGCGGACCACGTGGGTGGCATCAGCGACCGCCGTCGGCCAGTAGAAGCCTTGCCGGAAGGCGTTTCCGACGAGGGTTCTTGGCGCGGTGTGGTGGCCGCAGGCTCCGGTGTGGATGTCCTCAATCAGCGCCTTTCCCTGCTCAATCGGGATGCATCGCTGGAGGATGCCGGTGTGGCTCTGCTTGTAGAGCTCCTGGTCAATGATAACGAAGGATTTGGCGCGGCGCGCAATCCTACGTGCCTCCATCTTGTTCGCAGGGAGCGTCTCGCGGATGAGGTAGTCGAGGTACGGGGCTCTCCAGTCAGACGAGGGGTCGGGCCCCGCTGCTAGGTCCGCATCGATCTCCATGATCTCGGGGTCGGAGGGGTCGGCCTCCGAGTCCAGCGCAGGTGGAGCATCGCCGACCTCGTCTGGGCCGGCGCCCGAGCCCGGGACAGGTGGTGCGTTGCCAACCTCTCCTGGGTCGGGGCTCGAGTCCGGGGTGGGTGGCGCGTCGCCGACCCTTCTCGGTTCCTGGTAACGGATCGAGGGCTTGAACTGGTCGCTGACGAAGACACCGTCGGGTATGGGCTTTCGGCCGGATGCCGCCTTTGCCAGTTCGTCAGCTGCCTCGTTGAAACGCCTTGCGACGTGGTTGAGCTCTAGCCCATCGAACTTGTCTTCGAGCTTGCGGACTTTGTTGCAGTAGGCTGCCATCTTGGGGTCGTGGAAGCTCCACTCCTTCATGACTTGTTCGATGAGTAACTAAGAGTCGCCTCGGATGTCCAGCTCGATGGCGATGCGAAGCCCGTTGAGGAGAGCCTCGTACTCGGTGACATTATTAGATGCAGGAAAGTGGAGGCGGATCATGTACCTCATGCGTACGCCGAGAGGAGAGATAAAGACTAGGCCCGCTCCAGCGCGAGCCTTCATCAACGAGCCGTTGAAGTACATCGTCCAGTACTCCTGCTTCTCCGGCGCCGATGGCGTCTGGATCTCCGTCCACTCTGCTACAAAATCAGCGAGTACCTGGGATTTGATGGCGGTGCGGGGGGCATAGGTGATGCCCTGGTCCATGAGCTCGAGCGCCCACTTTGTGATCCATCCCGTGGCGTCCTGGTTCCGGATTACTTCACCGAGGCGGAACGACGAAATGACCGTCACCATGTAGGAGATGAAGCAGTGGCGCAGCTTCCTTTTCATGATGAGGACGGCGTAGATGAGCTTCTGGATCTGCGGATAGCGCGCCTTGGACTCGGACAAGACCTCGCTGACGAAGTATACCGGGCGCTGTACCTTGAGGGTGTGTCCCTCCTCCTCTCGCTCCACCACCAAAGCTGCGCTAACTACCTGCGTGGTCGCCATGATGTAGAGCAAGAAGGGCTCCCCGTCGGTTGGCGGGACTAGGATCGGGGCCTTCGTTAGGAGGTCCTAAGCCGGTTAAGCGCCTCCTGGGCCTCGGCGGTCCACTCGAAGTGGTCGGTCTTCTTCAGGAGTCGGTAGAGAGGGAGCCCCCATTCGCCGAGGCGCGAGATGAAGCGGCTCAGGGCCGCCAGACATCCCGTGACGTGCTGAACTCCCTTTTATGTATTGAATCGGCCCCATGTCGCTGATGGCTGCTATCTTCTCCGAGTTGGCTTCGATGCCGTGTACGGAGACAATGAAACCCAGCAACATGCCCCTCAGGACCCTGAAAACGCACTTTTTAGGATTGAGCTTAATGCGCTTGTCTCTCAGCCCTTCGAAGGCTAGTTCGAGGTCGGGGATGAGCTGGTCGCCCTTCTTGGACTTGACTATGATGTCATCGACGTAAGCCTCAATGGTTCACCTGATGAGGTCCCCGAAACACTTAAGCATGCATCGCTGGAACGTAGCCCCCACGTTTTTGAGGCCGACCGGCATCTTAACGTAGCAATAGAGGCCGAATGAGGTTATGAAAGAGGTTGTGAGCTGGTCGGATTCTTTCATCACGATTTGATGGTAGCCGGAATACGCGTCAAGGAAGCTAAGGGTTTCGCACCCGGTGGTTGAGTCGACTATTTGATCTATGCGTGGTAAAGGAAACGGATCCTTTGGACACGCTTTGTTGAGACCGGTATAATCAACACACATCCTCCATTTCCTATTCTTTTTTCGTACAAGAACAGGGTTAGCTAGCCACTCGGGGTGGTACACTTCCTTGATGAATCCGGCCGCCAAAAGCTTCTGGACCTCCTCGCCGATGGCCTTGCGCCTCTCCTCGTCGAAGCGGCGCAGACCTTGCTTCACTGGCTTGGAGCCGGCCTTGATGTTCAAGGAGTGCTCGGCGACTTCCCTCGGAATGCCGGGTATGTCTGAGAGTTTCCACGCGAAGACGTCGCTGTTCGCGCGGAGGAAGTCGACGCGCGCGCCTTCCTATTTGGGAGATAGGTTGGCGCCGATCCATACGGTCCGGTCGTCGGAGCTACTAGGGTCGAGGGGGACCTCCTTGACGCCTTCGGTGGCCTCGAAGGAGGTGGCCGACTGCTTGGAGTCGGGCTGGTCCTCGGTGCTCTCTGCGAGCTGGACTGCCGGATCCTCTGTGAAGGTGATGGCTGCATCGTATTCGCAGCACTCTATGTCGCACTCGTACGCCTTTTAGAAACACGTGCTGACAGTGATGACCCCATTGGGCCCCGGCAGCTTGAGCTTGAGGTAGGTGTAGTTGGGGATGGCCATGAACTTGGCGTAGCACGGCCGCCCCAGGATGGCGTGGTAGGTTCCACGGAAGCCCACCACCTCGAAGATGAGGATCTCCTTTCTATAGTTGGACGGAGTCCCGAAAGTGACGGGCAGGTCGATCTGCCCGAGAGGCATTGCCTGTTTCCCCGGCACGATGCCGTGGAACGGCGCCTTGCTGGGGCGGAGGCGGAAGCGGTCGATCCCCATGGCGTCGAGAGTCTCGGCGTAGAGGATGTTAAGGCTGCTGTCTCCATCCATGAGCACCTTGGTGAGGTGTGTCGTGCCGACGACGGGATTGATGATGAGAGGGTAGCGTCCTGGCTGCAGGACGTGACCCGGGTGGTCGGACCGGTCGAAGGTGATGACGGATCGCGACCAGTCAAGGAAGGCTGATGTTGCAGGCTCGGCTGCGTAGACCTCATGGCGCTCCAGCTTCCGGCGACGCTTGGAGTCGTAAGCCGCCGGTCCGCCGAAGATCATGAAGCAGCCGTCCACCTTGGGGAAGTCGTCTTCCTTCTCTTCACCGTCCTTCTTCTCCTCGTCGGGCTTCCGCCTCCGGTCGCCCTTCACCGGGTTGCCTACAAAATACCTCTTCATGAGGTTGCAGTCTTTGTAGGCGTGCTTTGTGGGGAACTCGTGGTTCGGGCACGGTCCCTCGAGCAGCTTGTCGAAGAAGCCGGGGGTGCCTCAGGGGGTGGCTGTCCCCGCTTGCGCTCAATGGCAGCCATGAGGGGAGCCTCACGCCGTTGCTTGTTCTTCTTCTTCTGTTGACAGTTGGAGGTGCCCTCGTCGGCGTCCTCCTCCCGCTTTGCCTTGCCCTTGGAGCGGTCGAAGATTGCTCCGACGGCCTCTTCGCCCGAGGTGAAGCTGGTGGCGATATTGAGGAGCTCCTCCGTGGTCCGCGGGCCTCAGCGCCTTAGGTCGTAGACGAGGGGCCGGCAGGAAGTTCTTGCGAGGAAAGCCCCTATGATGTCGGCGTCCGCGACGTTGGAGAGCTCGGTGCGCTTCCTGGGAAAGCGCTGGATGTAGTCACTAAGGGACTCGTCTGACCCCTGGCGGCAGCTCCGGAGGTCCCAGGAATTGCCAGGGCGCATGTACGTGCCCTGGAAGTTTCCCACGAATATCTCCTTCAGGTCGTTCCAGCTGCGGATCTGACCCGAAGGGATATGTTCCAGCCAGAAAGAGTGGAAGGTTGCGGATGATGAACAGGTCATCGTCCGCCTCACTGGCCTGACATGCAAGCCAGTAGTCGCTGAGCCATAGCCCGGGGTTCATCTCCCCAGAGTATTTGGCCACGTTCGTTGGCTACCTGAAGCGCAGCGGGAACGGTGCGTTCAGGATACGCGCGGAGAAGGCCCGGGGCCTCACCGGGTCGGGGCTCGGGTTGCGATCTTCTTCGCTGTCATAGCGGCTGCCACGGTGGATGTGGCAGCCGCGGTCCACCCCCTCCTCCCTGTCCGCGCGGGAGCGCCTCCGCGCGTCCAGGGTATCGCGGGCGTCGCGGATGGGACCGACGCGCCGATGAATGGACTGAGCCCCGCCTCCTGCGGGCGGTGATGTCCGTCGAGCAGGCGCGGCCTGGTTCACCCTAGGAGGAGGCTGGTGGACAGACTCCCCCCGCCTCTCGAGGGGTGCGGTGGGCGCTGCCCTGCTGGCGTTTTGCCCGCATCACCGGGACGCGGCGCTCTCCACCTGCTGGACGGCGGCGCACTTGAGCAGGTTACACCTCTTGGTGCGCCTGACGCTCCTCGGGCGTTGCCGGCTCGGGGAGTCGTCGGAGTAGGGCCACCGCTGTGGTGATGTTTTGGCTGGCGCGGGCGAAGAGCTGAGGGCGAACTTCGTCTGCACAAATGCGCTGCTGGACGTCGCGCGCCCACTGTCGTGCCCCGCCTTCATTGCAGGGGCGCTCAACCTCCTGGCGGGGCGCCGCATGCGCCTCCGGCTGTCATGGTCGCACCGGGGCCCGGGCAAGGGCTCTAGTCGTAGCCGCGGCGCGTGGTGGGGGAGTCTGTTTCCTCCCTTCGACGCCATCATCATTGGATCCCTCAGAGTGCATGTCAGCCATGAAGCACTCGCGCGAGGGGTGGTGGCTCCCGTTGTTGGAGTCGGCGTCGGAAGTCGTCCTCGCCACGCCCACGAGCTTGTTGCTCGCAGGCGGCACGGTCATGGACCACGCCAAGAGACGACCGTGGGTCGCCGTGGCATTGTGCAGCCCGAAGAGCCACCCCTCCGAGGGAGGCCCCTCAGCGCGCGTCCGGCCGCTCGCCACTATCCCGGCGGCGGAGCCAGAGATGATAGGGCGAGCAGGCAAGACAAGGAGAGGGATCAACTCGATCCCCTCCCCAGTGGTGAGGAAGTCTAGACTCCCGAAGTGGACCAGGGAGCCTGGAGCGAAGCTGGCATCGTGGTTGGCCATCTGAAGCCGGTGATGTACGCGCAAAGGTCCCCTACCTGGCACGCCAACTGTCGTTGTCAAAATTGGCGGATCAAGACTAAGACTAGTAAATTTCTTTTATGCGCGTAAGGCTTCGGATGGTGGCATGGGAGACAAGGGGTTTAGGCTGGTTTGGGCAAGGAAGGCCCTACGTCTAGTATGAGGTGTTGCTCGTGTTGCCCACGCGGGGTCTGTAGTAGGGGTTACAGGTGGGCGAGAGAGGGAGCTGGTCCCAAGTCTCTTGGGTGTGCACTGATGCTCTGAAGGAGAGTGTGTGTGTTCTGTTTGCTCGAGAGAGTCCCCTGTCTTAGGACCCCCGGTTCTCCTTTTATAACGCAAGAAGGACACCGGGATTACAGGTGAGACCGGGTGGGAGGAGAAATAAAAGAGATAAGCTAAGTAAAGTAAAAAACAAGGAGAAGGATCAAGTTCCAGGGCCGCTGTCTCCTGCTCCGACCCTCAGATCTTGTCAGCGTGTCCGCCGAGGAAGGGCGGCCGCCCTCGGGTCCTGTCGACGATCTCCCCGGTGACCGTTGCCGCCAAACATGATCATGGTGTTCGGTCGTGGTGACTATGCATGTTGAGGGAAGACGGCTGATCCTGTTATCTTGCTGATGGCCAGTGGGACACGGACATCGCATCCCTGTTGTCGAACGCGCGGGGCACGAGAGCCGGCGGGGCTTCTTCCTGTGCCGAGCGGCGCAGGCCATGAGTGTCCTACAATGAATCATGGAGAGCCGCGACCACTGTAGCCAGTGCTGTGCGTTCGTGCATGGGTACTTGTGGCGGGTCACATCAGGGGCGCGGGCGCCTTTCTGCGCGCTAGAGCCGTGGTGCATTTATGGCAAGATCGGCAGGGGGGCCCACGAGATCCGCACTCTTATCTTCTAGTCTGCGCCCGAGGCGGATACTTGTCTTATGGGCCTGGATGAGTCCAACCCCCTGCGCCCTGGGTCAGGCGAGGCAGAGTCTTGCGGCGAGAGGTCGGGCGCTCCCGACCTTGGGACCGTGGGTCGGGCGAGGCGGAGTCTGGTTATCAAGGGGTCAGGAGCATCGGACCCCGGGACACTAGGTCACGCGAGGCGGAGCGGGGCTCTCCCCTCCCATGTTGGGCCGACGGCAGTCTTCATTACCTCAAGTGGGCCTGGACCTTCATGATTGTTGTTTTGATGGGTATTAGGAGGTCGTTAATATTTCCCCCCAACAAATTTGTACCGTCTTCGTGGTACTACAACTACAGGTGGTGCTGCTATAATTTCAAATTCATTATCTACTTCTAATTCTACTAATTTTTAGCATATGCGTCTTTGGCATATGAGTGAGTTTGGCTTGGCAGTGCTGAGTAAGAGAGGACTTCTCGATGGGTATAGCATCAGCAAGTTGGATTTCTGTGAGTATTTTGTGTTTGGCAAACACAAGAGGGTGAAATTTAATACCTCAAGTCATACAAGTAAAAGTATTCTTGATTATGTGCATTCTGATTTATGGGGACCATCTCACGAGCCTTCTCGTAGTGGTGCTTGTTATATATTGACCATTATTGATGACTATTCTAAAAAAGTATGGCCTTATTTCTTGAAAGGTAAATCAGAAGCATTTTCAACATTTAAAGAGTGGAAGATTATGGATGAAAACCAAAATGAAAAGAATGTTAAAAAGCTTCGTACTAATAATGGGATGGAATTCTTTTCTAATGAATTTAAGTCATATTGCAAATCTGAAGGTATTGTTAGCTACTACACTGTTTCTTATACACTCCAACAGAATGGTGTAGTTGAGCGTATGAACAGAACTATTATCTCTAAGGCCCGTTGCATGTTGTCTAATTCTGGTCTGAATAGACATTTTCAGGCTAAAGCTGCTTCCACTGCTTGCTATCTTATTAATCGTTCACCCAGTATTACCATTGATAACAAAACTCCAATTGAGGTATGATCTGGTTCACTAGCTGATTATTCATATTGGAGAGTTTTTGGTTGTACTGCTTATGCTCATGTTCATAATGGTAAATTAGAGCCTAGACCTGTTAAGTGCATCTTTCTTGGTTATCAGCCTGGTGTTAAAGGTTATAAGTTGTGGAATCCACAAACTCGAAAGATTGTGGTTAGCAGGAATGTTATCTTTAATGAATCTGCTATGTTACCTAGCAACCTATCTAGTAGTGCTCCTGTTCAGCAAAATTCAAGTGTATAGGTGGAGCATTTTATTGATGTTGATAATACACCAGATAATGATTATGTTGCTATCCATGATGCACCTATTGTTGATAATTCACCAATTGTTGATGATTCATCTAGTGTTGAGCATTCTTCTTCGGTTGTGCAGCCTCCACAACAATCTATTGCATCTGATAGGGCCAGAAGGGCTCCTAAGCCATCTAAAAGGTTGATTGAAGAATGCAATATTGCTTATGATTTGAGTGTTGCAGAAGAGATTGAAGGTGCTGAACCTTCTAATTATTCTGAGACTATTACTTCTGCTGATGGCAACAGTTGGATGATCGCTATGTAAGATGAGATGGAGTCACTTGAAAAGAATGGTACTTGTGATTTAGTAAAATTGCCCAAGAATAAAACAAGTCTGTTGCAAATGGATTTTCAAAAGAAAAGAAGCTATGTCTCCAAGTGAGCCAGCAAGGTATAAGTAAGGTTGGTTGCTAAAGGCTATAACCAGATTCTTGGTATTGATTTTAATGATGTATTTTCCCCAGTTGTGAAGCATAGTTCCATTTGTACTTTGTTGAGTATTGTTGCTATGCATGATTATGAGTTGGAGTAATTAGATGTTATAACTCTATTCTTACATGGGGAGTTAGAAGAGACCATTTATATGGACCAACCTAAAGGTTTGTTGTTCGTGGAAAAGAAAACCTTGTGTGTATATTGAAGAAATCTCTTTATGGCTTGAAACAATCTCCTAGGTAATGGTATAAGAGATTTGACTCATTTATGCTCTCTCATGGTTTTAAGCGGTCTGATTATGATAGCTGTGTCTATTTAAAGATAGTTAATAGTTCAGCTATTTATTTGCTTCTTTATATTGATGATATGTTGATTGCTGCAAAAGATAAATTAGAAATAGCTAAGTTAAAAGCACAGTTGAATTTATAATTTGAGATGAAGGATCTAGGTGCAGCTAAGAAAATTCTTGGTATGGAAATTATCAGAGATAGAAATTTTGGTATGTTATACCTCAGTCAATGAGGTTATATTGAAAAGGTTCTCTGTCATTTTAATATGCATGATGCAAAACCAGTGAGTACTCCGTTAGCTGCACATTTCAAATTATCTTTAGCTTTATGTCCAATGTCAGATGATATTGAGTACATGTTTAGAGTTCCATATTCCAGTGGAGTTGGTTCATTTATGTATGCTATGGTCTATTCTCATCCTGATTTATCTCATGCATTGAGAGTTGTCAGTAGATACATGGCTAATTCTGGCAGAGAGTATTGGAAAGCAGTTCAGTGGATTTTCAGATATCTGCGTGGTACTTCTAATACTTGTTTGCAGTTTGGAAAATTTAGAGATTAACTTGTTCATTCTGTTGATTCTGATTATGCTGGTGATTGGATAAGAGGAGGTCTCTCACAGATTATGTTTTCACCATTTATGGTTGTGCTGTTAGTTAGAAAGTAAGTTTACAGGCTATTGTTGCTTTGTCCACTACTAAAGCTAAATATTTGGATATTTCTAAAGCTTGTAAAGAAGCTATTTGGTTTAGAGGTTTATTTACATTACTATACATTGTGATAGTCAAACTGCTATTTGCATTACTAAAGATCAGATGTTTCATGAAAGAACAAAGTACATTGACGTGAGCTATCATTTTATTCGAGGTGTTATTGCGGAAGGTGATGTTAAAGTATGCAAGATCAATACTTGTGACAATCCTGCTGATATGATGACTAAGCATGTTCCTACATCTAAGTTTTGATGTCGATGATTATTTATTATTGAAGTGAGTTCATTGATGATACTTCATTTGCTACATGATGGAGTTCGTCTCAAGGTGGAGTTTGTTGGATATGATCCAAATTGTAACGTGTGTCTTGTGGGGGTGCCTGGAGGGCTCACGGTTCGGGTTATGTGACTAGCGAATTTATTTTCGTATTTGACTACAGTCAGTTTAGTCCACCCTATATATACCTCTTGTAAGCCGTACGGGAATAGCAAGACGACTCATTGTACTCCCTGCGTTGTAACTCTCTCATCATAGTGAAGATCGACGATTGGTGTGCGTGGTTTTTTTCCACAAGGGTTTTTCACGTTAGAAATCGTGTCTTGTGTTCGATCTTGTTTTCGCATTATTTGCTAACAAGTGGTATTGGAGCTGGGAGGCTCCCGAAAATTTTTAATATTTTTTAACGTAAAATCCTTTATTCCCGGATCAATTAGTTCCGGTTAAAAAAACCGAGATCTACGAAATTTTCCAACTGAAATTACTGCTCGTTTCCTACCAGCGTCCACGTACCAAGCAGCTTAAGGTCGTCTTCTCCGGCCATTTCTTGCGTTTCCACTGGCTCTTGGTGGGAATGAAGGACGGAAGGAGAGGGTTGGCGAGTCTATAGTGCGCATTGGTTGATGTGTTGTCATCTTCCCTTAATTTTTTAGTGCACATTGTAGGACGAAGAGGCATGGAATAATCAATGCTGCTTGAATCGTTCTATAAAATAACGCATTCGCACATGGTGATGTTGGAAGGAAAGGATAAGATCGCGGGGTTTTGCACAACCATCTACCAACGGTAACTATTTTGAAATGATAGTCGCTGTTACCCTACTATTCCAGCTTTGACTATATTGTTTTTCCAAATACTTGCTTCAACCAGGAAAATAAGTTGTTTAAGATTCCTATCAATCATATGTTCTAAACATGACCTCCAAATATATAAATAACAAAATAGATTGGCAACGCAAGACTGATGTTATTAAATTCATCATGAAAAGTATTTATCCAAAGTGGGCTTTCTAACATATAATCTTTTTATTTAAGATATTATTATCAATCAAATTTAAACTGTATACCATATCTATATCCTAATTAAATGGCGTATATTTATTTGTGATTAGGGTGAGTATTTAGGCAAAGAAAAGTGGATGATTTGCATGTGCAATCGTGATAAATTGAAGGACCAACAATTGAAAATTAATGGTGAAACTGCATACGTGTATATTGCACATCACCTGCAACTCCAACAAGAATTATACACCCATGACACATCAACACACAACACGAACAAGGTTCAGCTCAAGCGAACAAAAATAACAAACCATGTGCAGCAAAGCATCCAACTCCTTTTATTTTGCACACACTACTGAAGACCCAACCTTTCGTACCGGTCCCACACTGCTGAAGAACCAACCTTTTTTCGTACCGGTTAGTAACCCCTTTAATACTTGGTGACTGACCGGTACCGCTTGTTCGATACTAAATGCCACCATTCAGTACCAGTCAAAAAGTCTGGTACTAAATGTTGCGGACGGCAATTTAGTACCGGTTGGTTTTAGTACCGATTGTTAATTTTACCAACCAGTACTAAATGATTATTTTTTTTCCTTTCGTTTTAATTCGTGGATTGGTTAGTATTCGTATTAGTATAGAATATTTTTATCCGTTTGTGTATAGTAGTAATATTACGCTAATATATATATATATATATATATATATATATATTGATCTAGCATATGAGTAAAGTTTACTTATCTTATATTTATACAGTTTATATATACTTCAAATATTATGAGTTCTCCGAATATGCACTACGCGTCATCATCCGAGTCCCTGATCGGATGAAGTTGACCCATACTTGTTCCATCGCAATAGAATTCTCCCTTTGGATTTACGACCTCCAAAAGGAATCTACATAGTTGTAGTTGAATTGCTCTAAGTCATTCTAGGGCGATGAGATCTTCTCTCATTTAAGCAATCTGTCCTGTGCAAATTAGCATCACCATTTTAAACCAATATATGTGCAGATTGAAAATTTTTTATATGAATTATGTTTACGTACTTGGTGTGATGGTCCCTGCCTTTCTTGGGACCTATAATGTCGTGGATGAACTCACAACACTAGTATCCACATAAGTTGTATCCATCCTCTTGCTTCAAACACTAAATATGGAAAAAGGAGTTCTGAAATATTCAAGCAGTCGTGGTTTTTAAAGAAATGACATACACTAGATGTCCAAATTGAAATCATACCAGAAAGTTATCCCTAATATGAAGTTCTTCCTTGAACGGTCCTGGGTAGTTTTTTTTATGAAGCGAGCCCATACCCTGTTAAGCGCGTTTACGAGGCTTTAGTACTCTGCTTTTGGTTTCCTCTTCAGGCCCAGCACTGTGATGTGGCTTCGATCAATCTCGATAACAAGCAGTATCCAGTGAAACTTGTTCATATACATATACACACGCAATGTTAGATATACTTATTATTAACTTGAACGGATGATGAAAAAAGAGGTGAATAACTCACTGAAAGTTGTATGATAAAAATATGTATTGCATGTGATGCTGTTTATCCAGGAAGTTGAAAATGGTCTTCATGGTCCGATTTGGCCATTGCATTAAGTTGAAAATAGTCTTCATGAAGCCGACATGATAGTATTATTTTCTCCGCCTCCTCCCTTCAACGTTATGCTGAAAGGATCCCGACCGGCCGACCCTGCGTCCAATATAACCCAATCCATCGACCGTAGGTCTTGTTCACACACAAATTTAAATAATTATTATTCACTCCTTACTCTCCTCAATCCCACACATATTCAATGGATAAAACTTTATAATATATATGCTGGATGGCTTCTGGTTTACTAAAAAAATAAACTTTACTTCTATTCCAATTTCTCCTAACTAAATTTTCTTTTGTAAGAATTACTCCCTTTTCAAGATACCATATCAAAAATTTTATTTTGAGAGAAATCTTCGTGTGCAAACTTTCCTATGTAACTTTCATCCCGCTATTGACTAGGTGCCATACATTGACTTACCTATGGACAAATCATTCATATGGAGATCACACGCAAATAAATTCATGCCCCCATTATTCTTTCTTTTTCAATAATGGGAAGAGAGTTCCACCCTTTTGCATCCTCCGATGCATATACACCCAGTTCATTATTGAAAAAAGAAAATATGAAAAAGCGATTGGTGGGTTTTCTCTTTTACCTCCAAATCAATTAAACTATGTGCCCACTTCCTGTCTTTATGAAAAACAAAACGGTTGGTCAGTGGCTAAAGTCAGGATCATTAGACCAAATCGGCCACAGAAAATCCAACATATAGTAGCTTTGCTGACGAAAGACATCACCTCACAAAATCGCAAAGTCCAGCGCCAGGCCGCCAGCCCCGCACATGAGGTACGACGAGATGCTGGACACCGAAGCAGCTGGCCGGGAACATGACGCACGCGAGGACGTCTACAAAGCTTGGAGTTGGAGGGAAAGACCGAAAGAGAGAAGAAAGGGAGCGCACCATTTTATATATAATACCAGTAGCAGTCATGCATCCTCAGTCCATGGTAGTCAGTCCTACGCAAATTTACTGCAACAATGTCAGAGGCATCAGCGGTGCGCGTGATCGGTCTGTGGCCGAGCCCGTTCGTGATCCGCGTCCTGATCGCGCTGAAGCTGAAGGGCGTCGAGTACGAGTTCGTGGAGGAGGTGGTGGGCAGGAAGAGCGAGCTGCTGCTCAGGTCCAACCCCGTGCACAAGAAGATCCCCGTTCTGCTCCACAACGGCAAGCCCATCTCCGAGTCCCTCATCATCGTCCAGTACATCGACGAGGTCTGGTCCGCCGCCGCGCCGGCCATCCTCCCGGCCGACCCGTACACCCGTGCCGTCCAGCGGTTCTGGGCACAGTACATCGATGACAAGGTAAAGCCCCAAACGAATTGCACGTTTTCTCTGAACAATTCTGACCAGTTTTCAGCAGCAACAATGATGGAATGAGACTAATAAAAACGTTTGCTTCCTGCCTGTTGGTGGTTGACACACACAGTTCCCATCGGCGATCCGCACACTCAGGGGAACGGATGCCGGGGACAAGGACCAAGCGGCGGAGCAGCTGTCCGCCGCCCTTGCAGCTCTTGAAGGAGGCCTCCTGAAGCTCGGCCAGGGGAAGCACTACTTCGGCGAAGACAGCGTCGGGTACCTGGACATCGCTCTGGTGTCGCACGTCGGGTGGTTGAAGGCGGTGGAGAAGATGACCGGGGTCGCGCTCCTGGACGAAGCGAAGGTTCCGAACCTGGTGGCGTGGGCTGATCGGCTCTGCGCCCACCCGGCCGTGGTGGACGCGATCCCTGACGCAGACAAGTTCGTGGAGTTCAGCGTGATGCACGGGAGCTTCTCCAAAAACTACAGTCCAACTAAACAGGACCTACACAGCCTAACCAAACAGGACCTAACAGTGGTGCCAACAGAGCGAAGCGGTCCGGCCGCTTAACACTATGACAGTCATGACTTTCAATTTAGTGCACGTCTGACAGTGTCTGTATTAATAAGAACCTACAACGGTGGTTTCTGTATGAACCTGCAATGAAATACCTGTGTGTTGTGCGGTAGTTTGTTGCCGTCGTTTTGCAAAAAAAATCACTCACCTTTTTCATAATCAACCCGCAGGTCAGTCCTGTAGCAAGAAGTTGGAAAAAAATCACCGGATCTGTGCTATTTCAGAAAACAAGACATAATTTTTTTATCCGAATAAATTGCAAAATCTAACCCACGAAGGATCAAAAGAAAAGAAAAGAAAAATAAGATGATGTCGGCTCGTCGCCATGATCGTCGAGGCCACACGCATAGTGGAGAGCATGATGAGGATGGATGACAAGCTCAGGCATGGCGCCATGGCGGCGGATTTGGTGGTCGTGCTGCGGAGAGAGGAAGCCAACGAGGATGCAGTGCGCTCGATGGTCGATGCATTCGTCATGTCCGTGCGCCACTCCGGCCCGCCAACAGCTCGTGTTGTCTTGCTACTGTAGGGGCTGCCTGATGCGCCGCTGCAGCCTGCTTGAAAACCACCGGTGCCGCTATCTAAGAGAAAATCTAGGAAAGAAAAGGAAAAACAGCGGGCATCACAACTCACTCTAGATCTTGAAGCTGGACAAGCACTCACGATGCATGGAGTTGGCGGGTCATGGCGGCGGCGGTGCTGCGTATGAGCGGCTCGGATTGGGTTCGGTCGGGGGCAGCCATGGCTGGCTTTCAGCTCAGTGGCGGCTGGCGGCCGTGGGATGGGGGCGGCCAGCTCGGATGCACTCGAGTGAGAGGATATATGGACAGATGGAGGTGGGTGACAACGTCAGAGAGTGAGAGGATAAGGCTAAGCTGACGCAAGAGCTGGTTTCTGCATCCTCACGCTGACAACATGGCCACCACGCTATTCTCCCGTCGCAATCGATGCACGTGTACGACGCAGAACTCCGTGTGCCCTGCCCTCCTCTATGCGTCGCTGGTTGGATTGCCAACACTGCTAACCCGGTGCACATCACAAGGCTGGCAGGGCTGACGCTGATAGATTGTGCACAGTGCGGCCACACGACAGCAACAATTAAGTTGTCAAAATGTCACCCGAGTTGTTTGTCATGTTTATTAGGTTAGAGTTGTGCGATTTTTCTCTCCCGTTACAATGCACGGACATACCTGCTAGTAATATAATAAAGGGGAAAGTTCCATTTCCACCCTATCATAAAAGTCTAATTTTCATCCTACAACTACAAAACTGGACAATGGTTGTCCACTGTTAAAATCGGTCAGATTTGACCCTCGGGTGGTTTCAAGAGTAATCTTGCATTTTTCTAAAAATCTGAAAAGTTTGGATTTAATAAAAAAATTCATAACTAATTCATTCAAATCAGGAAAATATCAAATTAGTGCCAAAAGTTTTCTGTATCGACGGATCTTAATATTGACGAAGGTACCACAAGCACCTCACTGTCAACGGGCACGTGACTTACCACCAAAAAATAACTCCAGTTAAATTCTAAAATAAATCTATAAAAATACAAGCACTCGTGACAAAAGATGCATCTTGCTGCCGAGAGGCAATGGGGTAGGAGCACACAACAATAACTAGGCTTGGAAATATGAATATGGATATTTGAATTATTCTATATCCATATATACTAAAATGTCAACATGGATATCATATCCGAATTCGTTTTCCATCATATTTCTCTATCGGAAAATATATGTATCCATGAAGAATAGAGTACCCTGTGAAACTATATGAAAGTAATTTCTATGGCTGATGATAAATTATACTAATTTTGATATTACTAATGATAGTTCATGCTGGAACTATTAAAAAAATTATATTTATGACTAATAATATTCTAATATTATTGATATCATTGAAACTATTCAAAAGTTATTTCTACGATTAATTTTCCGATGAGCTATCTTTTCTATCTACATGTGTCATACAATCATAATTTAATCCCTACTTATTTAACGGTTTCATGATATGCTCCAATTGAACTCATATTCGATAAAGTAAATGGATAGATGCTATCTTTCAAATTGAGTAAATAGAGTAAATATCAGGATAAAAATCCAATCCGAACTATCGGTTTTGTATTTGTATTTGAGTATATTTAGCCACTCCAACATCCATTGCAAGACCGCGGATGCGTAATTTGGATTTGATCTTTGCTCAAGTGAACCGTGTCTGATGTTCCTCTGTTCTGACAGGTTTCGGAAGCAGTCTCTGCATGAGCTCACTCAGACCAAGCAAATTCTGTACACCAATTGAAGAGACCATCCTTAGTGAACATGGCTTTTTGTTTGTACACCAGGTTCATGCTAATACTACTCAAGGGGTACGCACTGATCAATTCAATGCATTTGTTTAGGAGGAGAAATAGAACACTGATTTTTTTAAAAGAATTGTTTAGTATTTTTTTTATCTATAGATATTTCATTTTCCTATCCATCAGATCACCGTACGTACTTCATTTTCCTATCCATCAACTCACAGGTGACCCCCCGCGAATGCTAATTGTTATGGATATGATGCATCTGATCTTCATAAGTGGGTTGCTGCAGAGAAATTTCAACCTTTCTCAAACACGAGTTCTAAATGATTTGGTCATCATGCAGTATGCTTTGGAAACTTTAGCATATTTTGGAGAAACTAAAAAAGGAAATAACGGTTTAGTAGCTCGTGTTTTATCTTTGCAACAGTGCGACGTATTTTTATATTTTGAAAATATACATGAAAATATTTTGAAAATTTACATGAGCTTTGCTATACATACAAAGATGATCAGGCACTTCTATTAATATTTTGAAAATTTACATGATCTTCGCTATTCCATCTTTTCTATGGTTAGTTGTCAACCATTTGTGTAGATTTCGTACTTTAATTTTCCAATCTTTCCCTCAACCATTGGTGACAGTAAGTAGTAAAATATTATCTTAGTCGCATCACATGCAAAGAAATATTATAGATTTACTTGACCTTTGGATGCCATGTCGTACCAACTCTATTTAATGATGCAACTACGATCTTGGATGATATACTTATTCCATATCTATACTTATTTTCATATTATTATTATCCTATTGAATCCAATGTGTATTGCAATATAAATATTTTGTTGCACGTACCAATGCACAGCCACAATCTTAGTAGACTGCAATAACTCACGCAATGACTTGTCTTACATCTTCTATAGATGAAATAAAACAGTATTGTTATAGACAATAGTCATTTGCATATGCTAACTGCCTACTCCATATGGGCGTCCTTCTTCAAGTCCATGTGCGGTAAGTTCAGCCTCAAGTCGCACATCGATGGCACGGTGGCGCCCCATCCCCAGGACCTTGACTGGGATCAAGCGGATTGCTGTGTCCGCTCCTCATTCTTCAGCTCCGTCGATGACTCCATCCTCGACCTCGCCATGACCGACGACAATCAAACCTCCCAGGATCTTTGGCTCGCCATCAAGGGCCTCTTTCGCGCCAACAAGCAGTCCTGGGCGATCTTCCTCAGCCATGACTTCTACTCCAAGACACAGGGCGACTCCTCCATCGCTGAGTACTGCAGTCGCATGAAGACCCTCACTGACGCCCTTCGCGACATCGGCCATCCCGTTCAGGACTCCCAGCTTGTCTTGAACCTCCTCCGTGGCCTCAACCCACTCTTCTCCAACACCGCCAACGACATCGCCAACTCCATCGCCGGCTTCACATCCTTCGCCCAGGCATGGGACATGCTCGCCATGAAGGAACTTCGCCTCACCAACGAGGAGAAGATCTCCAACTCCACCGCCCTCCTCGCCGGGAACTCTTTGTCATCTCCATCCTCCGGCTGTGCGAGCGAGTGTCACTCGCCATCTGGTTTTGTCCAGACTAGCGGCGGCGGTAGTAACAGTAGCAGCGGCCGTGGCAGCTGCAGCGGTGGCAAGAAGAACTAGCAGCAGAAGAAGAGGGGTGGCGGCTTCAAGGTGCACCTTGGCAACAGTGGCCTCCACGGCGGTGGACCCCCACGGCCCACCGGCCCGTGGTTCTGCTTCAGTCCGGGGGCTGGCTCCTACGGCGCCCCGGGTTTCCAGCAAGTCGGCGGTTGGGCCGGCACCCCTGGCCTCCTCAACCCCCTCCACAGGCCCATGCCACCTACTCTTGTGGCGGAACCGTCCAAATTGACCTGACTAAAATGCATTGAAGTCGCCTGACACGCGATTATGCACTTTAAGCAAGTCAACCTGGTCGACCGTCGGATTTTATCCGATTAACCACATAAACAGGATCGAGAAGCATCGCTCACACGAAGGTGAGTAGCACAGAGATTACAACATTCCATCACATTAACTTAGTCTCACAAATTATTACATCAGAGTTTCTGAAATTCAAACAACTTGCAAGGTTCGAAAAGTCGGATAAAACAAGCGGAAGCTAAACGTCGATTCATGACATCACGACGAAGCCGATCATGACATCAAAAATCCCTTCCCTCACCGTCCGAGGAGGGATCCCACTCGACTGTCCAGCCCGGAGGGAGCTGGGTAGGCCAAGTGGTACCAGCAACCAAACTATTGACATCACCTGAAAAGATTAAGCCACAACAAGGCTGAGCAACTAATACTCAGCAAGACTGACCCGTCGAGTGAAAAGCTTTACCAAGATCGAGACATGCAAGGCTTTTTGGCTCTGGGATTTCCTTGCCAAAAGCGTCTAAAGTCGGTCCTTACTTTCAATATTTTAGCTCAAGTTCTACGTTCTTTATCCAGTCTAGATTAGCAACTTATACTAAACAAGCATGATTTCCAAGCAGTTAAAAACAAGCATCAACTTAATCTCGTAATCATGTTTCATCGTTACTCAGTGCAGAATAGCGATCAAGTAGTCCCAAACTGTGAGAAGTAGACGAATCGATTCGAATTTATTAACCATTCATGGCGAACCTAATCTCACGACATCCGCGCACCACGAAGGGTTGCTTCATTTGTAAGCCGTCCCCATCGATCCCTTAGGCACGTGTCAGGGCCAACTACCTTTGGCATGCAATGCTCCATAATCCCGGCCTCTGTTGTACTATGACCGTACTTGCACCCACATGATGCACCATGGGAACGACGTTCCAAGGACAGCCGGAGGGTATGCCATGCCCCAGTTCAATCAGGTACTAGGCTTCCCCTAGGTATGAGATTAGTACTTTCAAACACTTGATCACGAACGCCGACACATTTCGACCTTAGATCAATTTCCTTTAGACAGACGGGGAAAACCACCAAGTATCGAACATAAGCCCGACCCCGTCCGTCGTCCTTATAGTTGCAACATAAATAAAACTTTCAACTCCTATAACTCGCGAGTGACAGGAAATCACTCGACTTTTACCGAAGCCTATTAAGCATTGCAACTACTCGACTTTAGCAACTAGTATTCAAACAAGGCACTAAGTTCATGCATCTAAGGTTTCATTACAACTCCTAGAAACGTAAATGCGCAATCAAATTATTCAATAGTATTGCAAGTATTCAAGATAGGAATTTATGCTCTGGGGCTTGCCTTCAGGAAAAGTTAGCGGGTCCTCAGGGTCTTGCTCCGGTTCGGGCTCACCTTCCAAGGGGTGAAGCTCTGCAGCGGGGTCTTCCTTTGGTGCCGGGTGGAGCTCGTAGGTTCCGTCGGCGAGATTTGCTTCTATACGACATGCACATGCAAAAGTTTAGTTGGACTCGCGCGTTCATTCAACGACACAAGACATGGCTTAAGACAAAGAGTTGCAACAGCCACAATCACTTTGATGAGGTTAAACTTTCATGCAATTTCAACGAATGTGGTCGGTTTAAACTTGAGTTCGAGTTGGATGGCGATTGTGTACATATATAGTTTTCTTGCACTTAGAGTTGCATAAAGAGAGTGAAAGGTCGTGTTTGGGTGGTTTGGGTGCATTAGAATAATTACTTACTTCTGAATGTTTTTATGTACCTCTTTCAATTTCCACTTATTTATCGTATTAGAATTTGTGCTTTCCTTTTATTCCTTTAGGTTGATTAATTAACCAAAATGACTTCATATCCAAACAGTGGCTAAAGGCACTGATAAAAATACAGCACCTCATTAAGGCCATCACTAGGTTACTGTAAAAGTTTGGGGGCCAAAGGATGACTTAAAAAGGAGTTACATGCATTTTATTATTAAAGGTAAAATGAACTTAACTTTTTTTATCTTCAAAGTTACTATGCAACAGAGGGTGAAACTTAACCAGTGTGTTAAGGGTATGTTACAGGAGCTTTGGTGAATTTTTCATAATTTTTGGGGAAAGTTAACTATTTACTCTATTTCCCTTTTTAATTAAACATACTTAGCAAGGAAGGTGTTTTTCTTTCTGATTTGCACAACAATTTATATTTTTCCTGCAAACTTCACAGCAAACCAAAATTAACCCAACTAGTTTCACATTTTTCTGAGCTCTGAAACAAACTTTATGCAACAAGGAAGATTTATGTATAGATTACCAATTTAAAGTCAAAACAGTGACTTAAAGTGTTAGACCTGAGCCCTAACCATTTTTCTGAGCTCTATACATAGAAACAAGCATCACAGAGTTGGTCTCGCATTTTTCCCACTTTTCTTCTTTTTATTAGGATTTAAAACTCCTAAACCAATATTAAAAGCATAGGACATTATCTACAATAGTAACATGAGCAAACTTATTTTTCTTAGGAACTAGACAGAGCGAGAATTCCAACAAAAGTGGTTTGGCATTTTTATGATTTTTCTACGATTTACTGGGCATTTCCAAAGTTCAACCATATTTCTGCCTATTATTAAAAGAAAAGTCGTGGCAAACTTGCAAGCTAGCCCCTGGATTTAAGGTTTAACTACGCAGGGGTCCCTGAGTTTTGCGCCCAGGCCCCTCGAAAGAACGGGGATGATGCAATGTAGTCCTCGGGGCGCGCGCGGCGGCGGCGAGGAAATTCCCGACGGTTCGCTGATGGGGATGGGGCATCAAGTTGCCGGAGGGGTGCGGGGGCTCACCTGAGCTCGGTTTGGCGTGGTTGGGGCGACAAAGATGGCCGGCAAGGATCGGAACATGGCGGCGGTGGCAGAGCTTGGCTGGCGGTGGTGCAGGCGGCGTTCCGGCGCACCGGCGGCGTTGGGGAGGCCACGGGCTGCTCGGAGACGTGCGCGCAGAGGTGGTGAAGCGGGCGGCGAAGTCGCTGGAGTGCGGGGTGGCACGGAGGGGTGAGCTCCACGGAAGCTTAGTGGCAGCGCAGAGGAGGAAGCGATGGCGCGACTGTGGGCGGTGCCAAAAGGGTGGTGTTGCTGGCGAGGGGGACCTTTTTATAGGGCAGCGGTGGAGCGGAGGGTCGAGGCGGGGCTTCGGTGGGGGAAGGATAAGGCCGGGAGCAGCGGGTGCGCGGGCGAGGCAGCCATTGGCCAGCGGCGCCATTGGGCAGAGGAGGCGGAGATCCGGGTGGTCTTCGGCAGCGATTGATCTTGGGCAGTGCGCGTCTGGGGCTTCCGGTCTGTCGGGCGGGCGAAGCGGAAGGCTACTGTGGGGGTTGGGCGAGCGGGCGGAGGCGCGGGATGTCGTCGGCGTGGCGGCTTCTCCGGCGGACGGGCGGAGTGCGGTTGGCGGAGCAGAGCCGCGGCAGGGGGAAAAGGACACGCGCGCGGCCGGCGGTTGGCCAGCCCGGCGTTCGCCCCATCCTGTCGCAGGCGCGGGTTGGGCGCCGTGACCCTTGCCCTGTCGTTGTCTCGCCGAGGATAGGGCGTCGGCGAGCTGCCGGTGACCGGCGGCCACACACCGTGCGGCGTGTGGGTGAACGTGCTCTGGCGCGCGGGCGTTGAGGCCCCCTTCAGGCACCAAGCCCGACCAGCTTTGGGAGATCCTATCTCAAGATTTTGCAACACAACTTCCAAAACTCTCTTAAACAAACTTGTTCAACTCTGGATGTAATTCAAACTTGGTTTAAGGCGCTGGTTTAGATTGTGAAAGGATTTGGAGATATCTCGTGCCAAAGTTTGCCAAAAATCTGAAAATCCAGACTTAGCCAATTTTGGCCGGAGAGGTGGAATTCAGAGGTTTAGCCATCTTTGGCTTGATTTTTGGGTAGCTTCTGAGTTGAATTAGACTAAGGTGTTATTTGAGGAGTTGCTCTCCAACCTGAGTGCTTCAACTTCTATTTAGGGTATGTCTTTAGTTTAGTTCAAAAATTTGGAGGAACGCCCTCGCCAAGAGGTGCACTCTAAGCAGTTTTTCAGACTTAGCGTTGTGGGGCTCAGGGGCTGAGTTGACTGTTTTACCTTACTTTGACCAAGATTTTGTACAGTTTCTGGCCCGATTTGGACCTGGGTCAGTGTAACAAACTTGGAACACACTCGAGGGACTACAACTTTTATTAAAAGCCTGACTTGAGTTTAGATAGGAAATCGTGAGGTAACAGCTTGCAAAGTTGGAGGAAAACTTGAATTCCAGGACTTAGGAGGTTTATAGGGTTCTTTAGTACTCCGGTTTTGATTGTTGTTTTTGACTTTCTTCCACTCCGAATTAGTCAAAGTGCCTTTAACAAAAGTTGTTTGAAATTAAAACTTTTACAACTCTTATTTGGGCAGAATTTTAAGTTTGCATATAAATTCCAAGTTTTATTTCAAACTCCAAAAAGAGCTTCTTAGGGTTAAAATGGTCATTTCACCTCTTCAATTAGGGATTAACCACTGGTTTTCTTTAAAAGCACTTAATTTAGGTAGAGTTGTTACAACTCCCCTGTCACACCCTGAAATTTTTGAATTTCAGGATGTGATTAAAAAGAATAAATCAACAATGATTTTCTCATAATTTTAAAAATTTTACCAACATTTATTTTTCTTTATAGAAAATTTAGTATAGGAAAAATAATTGTTTTTATTCAGAATTTAATAATGTTGTTCTGTGTCTATTCATTCATGCTGATGCATCATGGTGTTCCTTGAGTGCAAAAGGTTTTAAAATGCGTTTAGACGATATCCATACCCTTTAGAGAATTTTCCAGTTTTTTTAGGAATTTATTCTCCTTTTTCTAGAGCTAAATCCAATTTTTGGAAGACTCTAGAATCCTTTTCACGAGCTCCAAGTATTTTATTTGGATTCATCGTGTCCCAAACTATCTTTGAGCTGTTGTACTCCCAAAGCCCCATCCGGCATGGCCGAAGGTCTTTGAGCTTCTGCAATTTGGCCATCAGGGAACTCTATAATTTTCACGAATTTTCTTGAGTCTATGCTCTTTTATATATTCTCCCAAATCAGACCCAGGCCATGTTTTATATATTCTATCAGCCTATTTTATTCTTTTCTTTTCTTTCCTTCGCAGCCCAGCTAGCCTTGATGTCAATAATGCTAAAGTACACAAATTCTCCTGCGGTCGATGCCACGGCTGTGTTGGAGTCAGAGTCGAACTCGAGTTGGACTTTTGCCTTGTGGTCTTGCGGATGAGGCATGCTGAGGTTAGGTAGATCTGCATGGTAGGTAGCTGGATAGAGCACCATCAACATTAGAGTGAGCTGGGCTGTTGTGGCTACCCATGTTTCTTTCATATTGTGCCGGGCTGAAGTAAAGAAAAGCATGGGAAGGAATCTTTCACTCAGAATTCAAACATGGCCTGGGTCTGATTTGGGAGAATATATCAAAGAGCGTAGACTCAAGAAAATTCGTGAAAATTATAGTTCCTTGATGGCCAAATTGCATAAGCTCAAAGACTTTTGGCCATGCCGGACGGGGGAGTACAACGGCTCAAAGATAGTTTGGGACACGATAAATCCAAATAAAATACTTAGAGCTCAGGATTCTAGAGTCTTCCAAAAATTAGATTTAGCTCTAGTAGGAAAAGGAGGACGCTCTCCTCGTCGTCGTTCGTCTCGCGACGCGTCTGGCCGAACTCGCCGTGCTCACAGCTGGTGAGGACCTCTGCATGTCCGT
Source organism: Setaria italica (assembly GCF_000263155.2). Lineage (NCBI taxonomy): Eukaryota > Viridiplantae > Streptophyta > Magnoliopsida > Poales > Poaceae > Setaria > Setaria italica. Next base: position 40,712,466 of record NC_028458.1, read on the forward strand.
CTCTTTCTTCTCTCTCTAGCTAGTCCGTGCTACCTGTTCCCGAGAGCTGCATGTGTCATCTCGTGCAAGCAAGCAGTGCCATGTCGAACCTATGTGCATGCAGGCAAGCAAGGTTCAACGCATTGCATGCAAGCTAAATACTTGTTCACGTCATAGCTACGCAATAATATAATTATGACTTTTCCTATAACAAAATGATTAGGATGTGTGTTGTATATTTCGTGCATAATCAAACATCTGAAATCTCTTGTGGTATTCATCATTCTTGATCCCTAGGATAATAATTTGTTTCACTAGATGCAATCTTCCCTGACGTCATCATCTTTTTCCCATCATCATAGTTATGCTCATCTATTTATTTAATTCCTTTCTCGATTATTGCTTCGTGGTGCCATCATCCTTACGTGATGTTCAAATAGGTATCCTTTTCTTCTTAAAGCCCATATCTTATTCAATTCAATTATGCTTTAAACAATTCTTGTCCTCATGTGATCGTAGCAACGCGTAGAATAATTTAAAGTGCTTTACTATTCTTCTTCGATGATTGGTGTACTATTTTTAGTTGTATTTGTTTGTTTACTTTTATGTTTGTACCGGTGATTGTTTCGAGTAGAAGGATCGCTGCTCGAACGATTTGAAGATTAAGAGTTCCAAGAGAGCAAGAGCTGAAGAGCAGTAAGAGTAACTTTTCATTGGAGAAAGGCAAGTGTGTCCTTGTGCTTTTGTCCAACCCAACTTAATTTAATCACTATTGCATATGCTTGCATTTACTTTGATGGGTCCTATTAAGGTTTGCCTAGTTTTTATGATCATTCCTTGTCAACCTGAGTTTATCATTTTGTTGGGTAGCTATGCTTAGCTGCTATACTTGGATTATGGTGGTTCTAATGAACAATATGATGAATTTATTTTATTTACGCTATACTTTTTGTTAAAACAAGATCACTATGTGATAATTGGAACATGGAGAACCACCCAGGAAAACAGTGCAACCACAAGGATTATCATGGCTCTGGTCTTGCTAATTAATTAAAAACCTTAGTCTGGGTTAATCTTACTCGAAAGAGGCAAGAGGGGGCACTGAGTCGTGGTATAACACGGTCCTCTTGGGAAGTGGGCTTAGCTAAGATATTGTACCCACTAGGAAGGTTTATGCGTGCCAGACACCGAAACCTTAGCGGGTTACCACTGACTAGGGAATCTTTGTAAAGGCCTCATAGCGTCCCTATGCAATCACACCTCGGAAGTGTGGTATGGTGCCTAGCTAGCACTGCATGGTTGGGTCTAAAGTTCTTTTGAACTTTTACGCGACTTGTGGGTAAAGATGTGCAACCTCTGCAGAGTGTAAAACTGATCGATCAGCCGTGCTCACGGTTAAGAGCGGCCTGCACCCTCACATGATTAATATACTTGAAGATGGACTTAAATTGTAGTTTACATTATGGATTATGTTTATATTAATTATGGGTTGGTATAAACTTATACCTTAGTAATCAGGTGCTAATAAAATTTGACCAACTAAGAATACTTAGTGCAGTCAACCAGTCAGTTTTCCTTGTTAAAACCTTGCATTCATATTTTCTGCCACACTTGCTGAGTACGACATGTGCTCACCCTTGCTATAACCAATGTTGCTCAGAAGGAGAAGCTGTTATCAAGTTTGTTGTGAAGATGGTGCTATGTTCTAGGCGTACGCAACCTCCAGTCGATTGCTTGTGAAGTTTGGAGCCTCCATTTATGAAATTAAGCCGTATATCTCTGATGGTTTCATAAGTCTTTATTTGTATTTCTTGACGTGATATTGTTGCTATTATTCACTAACGATGTCACTATATGTATGAAACTTGATCCTGGCATACATATAGGTAGCACTTGGTTTTGTTTTAAAATTGGGTGTGACATCCCCCATTCAGGCGCCCCCTCAGGCGCTAACCTGGGACCAGGCGGGCCTGGTAGCCACCTTGAACCAGATGGTGCTGCAGAACGGCGGCTAGGTCGTTGACTCGGGTGCATCCGGTCACATGTCATCCTCGGATGGTATTTTTCTTTCCCACCTCCCTCCCTCTCACTCCTCCATTACTGTCAGTAACGGTCACACACTTCCCGTCACGTGCCATGGCAACTGCACCCTAACCACCCCCATCTCCCACTTATGCCTTAACAATGTCCTTGTTATCCCTCCTTTAATTCATAATCTAATTTTTGTTCGTTAGTTTACTAAGGACAATAACTGCACCATAGAGTTTGACGCTTTTGGTTCTTTTGTCAAGGATTTTCCAACCAGACGCGTGATTCTTCATTGCAATAGCGCCAGCGATCTTTATACCATGCCTCCAGCATCCAGCTTTGCAACGCCCCATGCCGGCCTCGCCATCTCCTCCGGTTTGTGGCATCTTCGTCTTGATCATCCTGGTCCTGCCGCCATCACTGCACTTAGACAGACTTCATCTATTGCCTGTAATACAGATAGTCACACTCTATATCACTCATGTCAATTAGAGAAACATGTACGGTTACCTTTCTCACATTCTAGCTCTCGCAACTTTGCTCCTTTTGAGTAAGTTCACTGTGATGTTTGGATTTCACCCATAGCTAGCGTTTCTGGTTATCGCTACTACCTAGTCATTTTGGACGACTTCTCGCATTTTTGTTGGACGCTTCCTCTAGTTCACAAGTCTGAAGTCACTTCACACATCATCGACTTCTGCACCTATGCTCATATGCAATTTAGTCTTCCTGTTCGCAGCATCCAGGCTGACAACGGGACCGAGTTTGTCAATAAGACTCTCACATGTTTCTTAACTTCGCGGGGTATCCACCTGTGCCTCTCGTGTCCCTATACTTCTCTCCGAAATGGGAAAGCCGAGCGTGTCCACCTTACCCTCAATAACATGACTCGCCCCTTGCTCATTCACGCTTTCATGGCCGCCACATACTAGGCCAAGGCGCTCACCACCACCACCTATCTTCTGAACCGGCGTCCTTGCTCTGCCATTCAAAATAACATCCCCTACCGCCTTCTCTACTTCCAGCCTCCTAAGTACTCTCACTTACGTGTCATCGGTTGTCTTTGCTACCCCAACCTCTCAGCCATGGCACGCAACGAGTTTGCTCCTCGCTCCACAGCCTATGTCTTCCTTGGTTATCCCTCGTCTCACAAGGGGTACCGCTGCCTTGACTGTCCACCCGTCGAGTCATCATCTCTCGCTATGTTATCTTTGACAAGTCCGTCTTTCCCTTCTCCTCCCACCCTACTCCTCCATCGCAGCTTGACTTCCTTTTGACCAACCCCTCTGATGTTCTTGCTTCCACCTCAGTCACTCTGTTGTCAGACGTTGAGCAGCCGCGGCCCTCACCAGTTGTTTTATAGGAACTTATTGACGACGACCCTGCCATCCTGTTACACGGGCCGACCATGTACCCCGCTCCGTCTGCGGGCGGGTCGCCACTCTCCACCATGTTCCTGACTGCTCCGATTGCGATAGCAGGGCTTCCGACTGCGACCACAGCGCGCGCAGGCGCGTTCCCAACTGCCTCGACCGTGACCGTGCCACGTGCGAGTGCGGATCTGACCACAACCACAGTGCCCCCGACTGCTCCGACTGCGACTATGGCACGCGCGGGCGCGCTCCAAACTGTGTACCCCGCGCCGACCGTGTACCCCGCTCCGACCGTGTACCCCGCTCAGTCTGCGGGTGAGCCGCCTTCACCGGCGAATGCTCCGAATGGTCGGGCGAGCGCCCCGACCACACCGGCGCGCACTCCGACCGGTTGGGCATGTGCCCTGACCAAACCGACGAGCACCATGACCATCCAGGTGAGCTTCCCGACCGGACCGACGCGCACGCCCTCACCAGCGAACGCTTCAACCGGTCAGGCGAGCGCTCCATCCGGTCGGGCAAGCACCCCGACCATCTAGGCGAGCGTCCCGACCGGACTGGCACACGCTCTGACCAGTCGGGCGAGCGCCCCGACCGCACCGGCAAGCGCTTCGACTGGTCGAGCGTCGTCACCACTCGCACCTCCGCGCCCCGTCACTCGGTCTGTGACTAGGGCAATCCAGTGGGTCTACTACCATGGCACGACAGCCTCAACTTCTTCTTCGCCCTCTCCGATTCTGATGAACTATCACGTGCTGCCATGGTCGATGAGTTTTAGGCCCTAATCGACAATGACACTTGGCGCCTTGCCCCGCAACTGCCCGGTGCCAATGTCATGTCGGGCAACTGGATCTTCCGGCATAAGTTCCATGCTAATGGGTCCCTCACCCGGCACAAGGCGCGCTGGGTGGTTCGTGGCTTCTCCAAGCATCACGGCATCGACTACGACGAGACCTTCAGTCCAATCGTCAAACCGGCAAGGATACGAACCGTCGTCAGCATCGCCACCTCGTGCCTGGCCGATCCACTAGCTGGACGTGAAGAATGTGTTTCTTCATGGACACCTCGCAGAGACTGTCTACTGCCAGCCGCCTCCCAGCTTCGTCGACCCTACCGCCCCTGATCACGTCTGTCTCCTAGGGTGTAGTACCAGCAGTTCGCCTCCTTCCTTCGACAGCTCAGCTTCGTCACCTCCACCTTCGACACCTCCCTCTTTGTATACAAAGAGGGGTTGAGTATCGCCTACCTACTGCTCTACGTCGATGACATCGTCCTTACCGCCTCATCCTCGACTCTTCTTCAGCACATCATGAGGCGTCTTCACTCTAAGTTTGCCATGACGGATCTTGGTGACCTACACCACTTCATCAGCATCTCCGTCACGCGTTGCTCCCAGGGTCTGTTCCTGTCTCAGTGACAATACGCCCTGGATCTTCTTCAGCGTGCTGGCATGGTTGTGTGTCACTCTACAGTGACTCCCGTTGACACTCATGCCAAGCTTTTGGCACACGATGGCGCCAACCTCCAGGATGGCTCTGAGTATCGAAGTCTTGGGCCCTTCAGTACCTCACTCTGACTCGACCTGACCTGGCGTATGCAGTTCAATAGGTGTGCCTCTTCATGCATGACCCACACGAGCCCCACGCCCTGATCAAGCCCATCCTACGCTATGTGAAGGGCACGCTCTCCTCTGGGCTTTACATCAGCACTGGCCCTGTTTAGTCTCTGACTACCTACTCCGACGCCGACTGGGCTGGCTGTCCGGACTCTAGATGCTCCACCCCCAGCTTCTGCATCTACCTCAGTGACAATCTGGTGTCTTGGTCCTCCAAGCGTCAGACCACGATGTCTCGTTCCAGTGCTGAGGCGGAGTACCGGGCTGTGGCTCAAGCTGTGGCACAGTGTTGCTAGTTGCACCAACTTCTTCAGGAGCTTCATGTCCCACTTGCTTCGGCCCTGTTGTCTTACTGCAACAACGTGAGTGCTGTCTACATGACAGCCAACCCGGTACATCATCGGCGCACGAAGCACATCGAGATTGATATTTACTTCATCCGTGAGAAGGTGGCCTTGAGTGAGGTCCGGATCCTCCATGTGCCGTCCTCTCATCAGTTCGCGGACATCATGACGAAAGGTCTGCCAACTCTTTTGTTTACTAAGTTTAGGTCCAATCTGTGCGTCCGTGATCCTCCCACTTCGACTGCAAACAGGTATTAGGAAGTATATGTGTATTTTAGGATGTATTTATCATTTCCTTGTCACTTGATATATTTCTTGTACTCCAACCCTTATTGGTCATATATATAAAGGTCACCCCCTCATTAGGGTGCGTGGTGTTTTCCCATCTACTTCTCTACAACATGTCACCTTTTCTAATAAATATTTTCTGAAATTGATAAATAATTAAATAAATCCTTTAATATTTAAAAATTCATAACTAATTCATTTTAACTCCGAAAAATATGAAAACAGTTGCATTAAAATCATAAAATCGAGCCCGTGCTATTTGTAACTAGTTTGGTGTTATTTGGATCTTCTAAATTTAGCTTTATTGAAGTTTTTACCTAGATGTATTGCCTGTTATTTATTCTCGCATCGCATCTCATATATGTTTGTAGACCTGAGCTGCAATGATCAAGAAGACCCTTCGACCTCGACTTCAACAGCAAGTACTTCAACAAATAAATATAAGGTGTCATGTCACTCCCAATCATATATAGATCCTATGTATGCTTAGTTGCTAGCACTTTATTTATGATGCTTGATGATGTTGGATTGTATAGCCAATGTTTTTAGCCATGCCTCGATAATTGTTTATCCTGTTATCCTTGTTTACCTATTTTTGTGGACTAGCTACAGACCCCTAGCTAGTCCACCGCACTTACATCCATATATACATGCTTTTGAGTCATGGATAGGCATAGGTCATGATTTTGATGATGGGATTCCTTGAACACTCTCGCGTGTGTTTTGGGAGAGTGTGATTCCTTGATGTGTTCTGGCGGGAGCGTGCCATAGTTGGTACTGAGGAGTACCTTGCTAGGAGAGAGCATTCTGGACTCTCTCTGTACCCTGTACCTATGGCGGTACCTATGGCGGGTACCTTGTTTGTTACTGAGGAGCAGGTGGCGTACTCGTACGTTGTCGGCACATACTTATGGAGTAGAGTGCTCGCTCTCAGCCGCTTAAGGACCGAGTCAGTTTACCACCAGTCACATCATCTATTTTCATACATACCGCTCGCTCACATTATGGGCGAGGTTTAGTTCGAGACTAGTGGTGGATAGTGCTCAGCTTGTAGGCGGATTGGAGGATCGTGTAGTCACGTGATCGAGCGAGGAACACACGTTTACGTGTTGCAAGATTTCCCCATAAATAAAACATTTAAAAATACAAGTACCTATTCGACCGACAGCCGCGGTTTGCCTTTAACCAAATTCTTGCAGTGTTTCATGAACGCAGCTTTTATATATTCTGCGGGTTGGTGGAGTTGGTCAGCACGAAAAAAAAACATCCAAGAGAGAGACTGCTCGAAACAATGAAGGGTAGGGATTCTGGTAAGTCTCGTTGCATACAGGTCTCAAACTGCGTCAGCGAACGTGAGTGAGGCGGCTACCCACACACGTGTCAGGTCGACTGTTAAACGTGTGTAGCATGCATGCGCTGATTGCCGATTGGGCTCAGACGTCGGGGCGCCTCGAAGTTGTACCCCTTATGCGAACACAACAAATTGAGCACGCCTGCATGCATCATAGTACGTCTTTCGCCATATTTTATCATGCCAAACCTTGACACTTAAGCCTTAGCAAAAGTAGCAACCGTGTTATGTTGTCACTGCTGACCCTCCAGGCTCTTTTTAAAAATTTTCGAGAGAGTCTGCAGCTAATTGCATTTAAAGTTAACATTGTTTTGCCAATGTCATCGTCTGTCAGACTGTCACGCACTTGGCAAGTGAATTGCAGAGCTCCTGGCGCTTTTCGAAGAGGGGAAACACATGGCACAAGCATGCATGTCACCTGGGATTACGTCTTGTAAGCTTAGATTTCGCCGACGACGCAACTTCCATCTACCAAAACATCAAGCATGTACCATTAGTAAACATTATTCTACAGTCTCGTAGAGGTGCTCATAGAATGTGCTTGCGTCCCTATGTTTACAGGATTGAACATTAGGGAGTGTGCCTGTTTTTTTAAAAAAAATATTATATGTTTGAAAAATACAAGAGGATAGTGGTACAGCGAAAAATATCATGGTTAGCAAAAATGACTAGCAACTTTTTACATCTAGCTGTTTCTGTTGATACAATGCAAATGGCGCTACATCAGGAGTTTTGCGTGTTTGTTAGTCGGTACTGAAAAATAAGTTTGCTGAAAAACAAAGAAGAGCCTTGTTCTCGCGCACACCGATAAGTCGATAACCCAGGTAGTCACCATCCTACCTTGTTCGGTTCCTGACAGAATCAAAGATTTTCACCTTGAATGTAACTTTACTCGGCCGGCTATAAGTGTGTGCCTACGAGCCAAATTATCTAGTAATACAGGAGACATGAATTTATTAAATATCTCGGACATAAAGTTACCCACGTATTATATGTCAACTGTACCGCGAGTTTATGGCTGATCTAGCATGTATTTCCCTCTGCTGTGTGTTTTACGTCTGAGTGAACGCAGAAAGATTATTAATAAATAATAAGTTATATAAATACTTGGTTAAAAACATGTGGATTTCACAAATGTTTCACTTGAAATTTAGGACCGTTTGGCTAGAATGGTAGCTACAAATTGCTTCTGGTTTTTAAAGAAAAAGTTTTGAGTCAATTTCATCGCGATCTGCAGACCTTTTTTGAAACGGACGTGTTTTTTTTTTTTGAATGGCCAATCACGATCAGACTTTTTGTGCTCAGGATGCAATTCTTTGAATAGATGTCAATTTATGTGAGTTTGGGTCGGAATGGTCCAAACTGCTGCATGTAGAATGCCAAATGGCTGTATTGGTGGATGAATGGTGCGTAGCACCTTCGTATTCATAAATTATGTTCTTTATTTGGAGGACTAGGCAAATTATATGTTGCGATGACGATGAGTCAGTGAGAGAGGCCTTCACGGCTATATAATAACTACCAGATCTTGCCAGCTGCTGCCACAAGCCCACAAGAGCCAAAGCCACGACAACTAGCTAGCCTTGCCGGCCATGGGAGCACAAGACGACCACTACTACTCGACGGTGCCGTTGGCCGCCGCCGCGGCCGGCCTCGCGCTGCTGGCGTTCTGCTCCTACTACCTGCTCGTCGCCGGCCGCCGCGGGCAGCAGCGCGGCGGCGGCAGCAAACCGACGAAGCGGTACCCGCCGGTTGTGGGCACGGTGTTCCACCAGCTCTACCACGTCCGGCGGCTGCATGACTACCACACGGACCTGTTCCGGAAGCGCAAGACCTTCCAGCTGCTGGCGCCGGCCGGCCGGCGGCAGATCTACACGTGCGACCCGGCCGTGGTGGAGCACATCCTCCGGACCAACTTCGCCAACTACGGCAAGGTGAGAACGGCAAAGCTCGTGTGATTAAGCTTTTGTGATGCTTCCTTGTTGCATGTTTAGTTCGCTGCAAGGCTGCAGCATCCCGTGCCGGTTTCGTTCAGAAAAGATGCTTCGCCTGACCACGTAGTAGAGTGGTTAGGTCTCGATTATTTGGCTCGGTAACTTTTGCATGAGAAAGGGAAAAACCGCACATCACATAGTATTGCATATTTGTATATGGTTCCATAGACTAGAGAGCATCAGCGTATTTGGACCATAAGTTTAGATTGTGTATACCCTCCCCTCCACATCATCCCTGCTTTGTAATCCCCACCGATATGGAACTCTCCCAAGCCAGGCCGTACGAGGAGCTGACCTGCTTCACAGTTCACACGATGAGGACTTGGGGAGCAGGGTGCCACAGCCACTGGGCAACCTGTACGCTCTTGATTTTTTGGATACTAGTACTTGTTGGCTCACGGCCCAAGCGGTGCGCTAGCGGTTGTTTGATACGAGGTGCTAAATTTTAAAAGTGTCACATCATATCGGATGTTCGGATGCTAATTAGAAGGACTAAACATGAGCTAATTATAAAACTAATTGCAGAACCCCTATACTAATTCGCGAGACAAATCTATTGAACCTAATTAATCCATGATTAGCACATGTTTACTGTAGCAACACATTGTCAAATCATGGACTAATTAGGCTTAATAGATTCGTCTCGCGAATTAGACTCCATCTGTGCAATGGGTTTTGTAAATAGTCTATGTTTAATACTCCTAATTAGTATCCAAACATCTGATGTGACGGGTACCCTAGTCGTGACGAGCTTGGAGCTGGCTGACTTCTGAATTTTGTGCATTGAATATTGATACTTGGCCGAACCGGCACGGCCGTAGGACGGTAGGTCCATATATCGTACTTGGACCCGGCTCTGAGACACCGCCTTTGCTGGAATACCCTGCTTTGTCTGACTTCTCGCCTGATATCTGGACATCTGGTGATCAGGACGCGTATGTTTCAAAAGCCGCCACACGGGGTTAGTGGCCTTGAGACGTCTTTTTTAAGAAAAGTGGCTTCGTGGAGGCCGAAGCGTGTCAACTTGCTCAATGAAACCTACAGAACTTTTTTCCGCGAGGAAGCATCCTACCAATCTTGTATGGTTGTTGCTTACAGGTTAGATGGTCTGCAGAAAGCAGAATCGTGCTTACTCTTAAGACAAACGCACATGGTGACAAAACCAAACGAGCACGAGGACGACAGCAACAACACTCTTCTTATTAGAGGGGTTGCAGGAGAAATCAACGACGGTGCTTTACGTCCTCTCGGTGAAAACATGCCTATAACGTCAGCCCAATATTGCTGAAGGGCCGACTTGTGTGCTGTTGTGCAAGCAACAAACATCTGCACCGAGCCCACCTCTTGAAGGCCCCCACTGTGTTGTTTGAAGCGTGGACACAACGATGATGATGATGACTGCTTGGAGTGACCTGAGGATGGGCCTCTACGAGGCCGCCATGAAACTGCTGCAATGCTTACGGAACGGCTTCCTGCCCATTTTGTGTGAACCATTAACAGGCCCCGCTTTCCCAGTCCACCCAACAAAGAGGCCGAAAACATCTCTTCTACTTATAGACTCCAGCAAACGGCCCACCCAAACAAAAGACTAAGAGACTCCTTTTGTGCGGATCTGTAATGGGCCTCCAATCGTAGAGAAAGCTAGTTTCCGAATTTCCTTTGCGTGTTTGCGCCTGACGTGTATCTCATCTCTGAACCATGATGCTGCAGGGCGCGTTCAACTACGAGAATATGACCGACCTGCTCGGCGACGGCATCTTCGCCGTGGACGGCGACAAGTGGAAGCAGCAGCGCAAGATCGCCAGCTACGACTTCTCCACGCGGGCGCTCCGCGACTTCAGCGGCTCCGTCTTCAAGAGGAACGCCGCCAAGCTCGCCAGCATCGTCGCCGGCAGCGCGGCGTCCGGGCAGTCCATGGACTTCCAGGGCCTAGCGCTCAGGGCGACCATGGACTCCATCTTCACCATCGCCTTCGGCCTGGACCTTGACACCCTGGGCGGCTCGGGGGACGGCACCCGCTTCGCGGCGGCGTTCGACGACGCCAGCGAGTTCACGCTGCTCCGCTACGTCAACGCGTTCTGGAAAGCGCTGAGGTTCCTCAACGTCGGCTCCGAGGCGGCGCTCAAGGACAGGGTCAAGGTCGTCGACGAGTTCGTGTACAAGCGCATCCGCGACAGGGCTCGGGAGCTCGCGGACAGCAAGGAACAGGACCCTGTAACTGTAAGCAACCACCTGCTCTGCGATCCCCTGTTTCTTTCTAACACACTGAACTCTGCGCTGAGCTGCTGACTCATCATCCCTCGATTGCGCAACAGGATTCGAGGCAAGAAGACATGCTGTCCAGATTCATCCAAACGGCCACGAGCGAGTCCGGGACGGTGGACTACAAGTACCTGAGAGACATCATACTGAACATAGTCATCGCCGGCAAGGACACGACGGCGGGGGCGCTCGCGTGGTTCCTCTACATGGCGTGCAAGCACCCGGAAGTCCAGGAGAAGGTCTGCGAAGAAGCCAGAAAGGCTACCAACGCCAGCGAGACGGCAACGGTCGACGAGTTCGCGCAGAGCCTGACCGACGAGGCCCTGAACAACATGCACTACCTGCACGCCGCCCTGACGGAGACGCTCAGGCTGTACCCATCGGTTCCTCTGGTGAGTTAGTTCTACATTATGGCCATGAAAAGGCTAAATGCCACTCTTTTTGTGGACGTGTGCCAAACTGCCACTAAAACTGAACATGCGCGTTCTTTTCAGGATAACAAGCAGTGCTTCGGAGACGATGTCCTTCCCGACGGCTCTAGCGTGAGCAAGGGCGACATCGTGTTCTACGTCCCGTACGCCATGGGCCGGATGGAGTACCTGTGGGGCGAGGACGCCGGGGTCTTCCGGCCGGAGCGGTGGCTCGACGACAGCGGCGAGTTCCAGCAGCAGAGCCCGTTCAAGTTCACGGCGTTCCAGGCCGGCCCGAGGATATGCCTGGGGAAGGAGTTCGCGTACAGGCAGATGAAGATCTTCGCGGCCGTGCTCCTCCGCTCCTTCGCGTTCCGCCTGCGCGACGGCGACAAGGCCACCGTCAACTACCGGACCATGATCACGCTTCACATCGACCAGGGTCTCCATCTGACGGCGACGGCGAGGTAGATGAAGCTAGCAGCGCGCCGGCCGGCCTGGGGCACGTAGCGGCAGCTGGCGCCCTACAGCTCCGCGAGCGACGGGACCTTGAATTCACATGCATGGGAATATGGGATGGAACGAGCAGTGGTGGTATGCAACCACTCGTGTACCGCGTGTCCGCGTCTGGTTGAGAGGAATAACATGGCCTGGAATAAGTTGCGCCGCGGCTGATTGAAATCTCAGGGTAGCTCGCAGTCAGTGTCGCCGCCGTGGTGTAGCTGTAGGCCGGCGTTCCGCGCCATGCGCCCATGTCTGAAAATATCGGACACTTGTCACCGTGGATCCCGGTTGTTCGCCGTCCTTCATCAGATCAGAGCACGTTTATTTTGGGCGTTGGTGTTCACGGGTAAACGCGACGACGCGCGCACATTGGCGGAACCTATCACGCATCAGCATGAAGCTCATCGCATCGTGTCAAAGTGAAACAAACTACAGACGGGGGTGACTGACGTGAATCGTGATCGGTCATAGACGACACAGAGTCGCCTAGGACAGCTACTCGCGTCAAAGCGGTCCTCGTCGGCTGACAAATGGCACCGATCGAGACGTGTACGCGCACCGAAACTGTTCAACGTTCTTGCGTCACAGGAGCGGTGCGTGATTGTAACCTAAACTCGTTATGTGAGATAATACGCCGCTATCATCATTGGAGCGTGGTAGTAGTTTATAAGCAGGGAGATACAGTAGAGAACCCACCGATACGCGTAGACGTAGCAAGTGGAACGACCTGACGACGGCAGCAGGATCGATATGGGTAGACCTAGAATTAGTGCCCACTGGCCTAGCGCTCAGGTAGGCCATTAGTTAAACCTGTCCTCATCAATCCATTTTATTGCTGGGTCCCGACGTCGACGTGCCCGCACCTGACATCTCCACCTCAATCTGCATGCCCCGGCTGTGACCGTCGTCGTCGTGCCAGTCACCACTGAGGCAGGGCTCACCCGAGCCGTCGCCACCCCCACCACCACCATAGATGTGGCGGGAATAAGAAATTAAGAGCCGCGGATCTCATCATAAACCCGATGGGATAAGCTGATTCGGTGCCGCCTTGACTTGCCACCGAAATTAATTCTCTCCATGATTATTGTACAATACTACTAGTAATACTGTTAGTGGCACACTATACTAGCGGCATGGTAGCTAATCTAGACGTAGGACGTCGGGCTCGTGCTTAGCTTTTGTGCAGGACACGCTTTGCCAATTTGATGGATGCGGCCAAACCGCGAGCATCTACGTTCCGGCCTACCAACCGGACACGACGGCAGTAGCGGTGCAGGCAGGGTCACGTTCGCGCCTTGGATACTTGTGCCACGGGCTAAACAAGCCACCACCACCTTTTTTGTCGCGGGAAAACAAACTCCGGACGTGGTAAGTTAAAACTGACGAATCTGTCCTGCTGGGTGCTTTGGCTCTGGCCAAGCTAGCATACAAACTCCTCACGAACAGCGCTTTTGGAGGTAGTTTGATCCTCGGTGGTCGTGCTAAAAAAAAGGGAAAGATTAGTCTTCTCGAGGGGGAGAGAGCGAACAAACCTACCGGTGGTGCAGCTCGTGGGCGCGCCAGTGTCCGCATCCTAGAAGGCGGTGCGGGGCGGTGCGCCTGTGGTGCTTGCCGGTGTGCGTGCCAAACGAGCGGTTTAGTCTCTGGTGACGGGTGGTGGCCACCGGCGTAGAGAAGAGAAAAAAAAAATACTAGTCCAGGCAACGCGAGCACCGGCACACCGGCGCACCGCATTCGGTTTTGGCGGCTCGTATGGGTGTGCACTAGTGATTGGCTCGCGCCCATGCGCGCGGATCATTGAGTGGTTGTATTCTGTTTCGTTTACGGAATAGTGAAAACAGATAGAAACTGATGAGAACATAGATAAGCATAGGGTGACACATATAGTAGATATGGCGGGCACATATAGTAGATACAACATTATACTATATAACTTAGGGCTACAGTTGTGGAAGTTCTATATAGCATTCTGGTTTGCAATACAGAATTCTGCTCTCGGATGAACCTTGCTTTTGCTGATCCATGGACTAATTTTTAGTTCAGATCACATCGGATGTTTGGATACCAATTAGAAGGACTAAACATAAACTAATTATAAAACTAATTGTATAAACAAATCCAATGTTAGTACCTGGGGTTTATGTACTGTTAAGTAGCATTGATGGAACTTGTAATATTTGCTAAGACCTATGGCACTTTGGTGTGATGTTTATCTGCAATCATGAACCTTCATTTGCTTTGGTGTTAATGTTTGTGGTGTTTCAAGTGTTTATTTATTAAGTATATTTTCTTATATTGTTTTGGACATGGATGGGTGAGGAACTAGGGATATATTGTTGGTGTTGTTAATGAGGATGGAGCTCACGGTAGGGTGGCAACTGGGGAGGAAGGCAACCCAGCAGCCCCTCCACCCGATGGAGCCCAGGCTGGGGGGGCAATGCAATGGTCAGTGTTCAGTCTGCCTTCATACTTAGGAGGTTTCATAATCTAGTTGGGCAAGGGGTGAAAACTGACAAAGGATTTAAGGAGGTTCATGTTAGCCAAGTTGTAGTTGTTAGGATGGTTTCTAAATTTGCTTAGGTCAATGTTACCACCAACCAGATTTACAATCACCTGCACAAATAGCGCTAGAGGTGGGTTAAGATTGTTAGGCTTAGGGATCTCAATGGTGCTTTGTGAAATGAGAAGCATCACATGATAGTCCTTGAGGAGGAGCATCTGATTGTCCATATCAAGGTTAGGCCACAACCATATATATCTAACTGTTATGTGTAATTGTTGCCCTTTGTCTAACTATTATACCATATGTCTACCTGTTTGCACAACTAGGATCACCCTGCTGATGCCAGGTTCTTGAACACCCCTATTGAGAACTATGTTCAAATGGAGGCCATATTTGGGTCTAGCCAGGCTACAAGTAGATTTGCCATGGGTTCCAATGAACCCTTAGGTGTACCAACTAACCTTGACCACCTTGAGGAGATGTTATATCAGAGGCCATTGACTTAGGTGGGATTGAAGCTGATTTTGGCAAACCAACTGAAGCATCCAATGGGGTGGACAACTCAAAGGATAGTGATGACAAAGATAAGGAAGGAAGAGGTGGTAAAAGAAGGAAGTTGTGTGAGGAGGAATACCAACTGATGCATGGTATGACTATAGCTATTACCTCTGTTGCAGATGCCCTCAAGATTCCTTAGCATAATGAGGTCCATGAGAATCTGTATGGCTGTGTCATGGCCTGCCCTGGGTACTAACAGGAGGCACTCATGTGTGCCCTTGTCTACCTGCTTAAGAACAAAGTAGAAGGCATGTGCTTTGTTCAGATGATATAAGCTCATAGGATCCTGTGGCTCGGGACCTACCTGAGCCAAACCTACTTCTCCTAGATGCCATTTGATTGGCATATGTGCTTTTGCAAGTAGCCATGCTAATTGTCTATGCTATAGTCTGACTTTTAGGTTAGCACTAACCACTATTGGTGATGATAGAGACACCATTTGAAGCCTGTCCAAGGCTGCATATATTTTTGTATAGCATAGGACACATGGTGATGGATGTGTCACCTTCAAGAGGTGA
Organism: Setaria italica; assembly: GCF_000263155.2. Taxonomy (NCBI): domain Eukaryota; kingdom Viridiplantae; phylum Streptophyta; class Magnoliopsida; order Poales; family Poaceae; genus Setaria; species Setaria italica. The sequence continues at coordinate 40,728,193 of NC_028458.1, forward strand.
TGAGAAGGGAGCTGTAAGGTTTTGACATGAACACCTGAACTTGTGGTTGTGATGGACCTATTATGTCTTTGTTCTAGCTGATGATTTCTTATTTGCCTGTTTGTTCTTTCTTGATGGTTGTCAATGACATGATATTCAAGGTAAGACCATATGCCTATGATGATTTAATTTTGTGTCCAGTGATCATGCTAGGTAACATCTGATGACTATGAGCTTGTGAGGTACTGGGACATTGTTTGTTCATGTGTTGTTGATCATATTTCCGTTTCTTGTCTAGCAATTTGCCTGTTTGTTCTTTCTTGTTGCCTATTTTTATTGTGATTTATTTGGAGTTCTTGCCACTAATGCTCCAAGCTCAAGGTTAGGGGAGGATGCAAAAAAACAAAAAGAAATTCGAGGTCAACCTTTACTCTATCATAATTTCTTTGATCATATTATATCTTGCAATTGAATCATGTTTTCTTTTCATTATAAGGCACAATGGCTTGGTATGTTGTCTATCGAGGTAGAAAACCTGATGTGTATGCAAATTGGGTCACATGCTACCAACAGGTGTCTGGTTATCCAAACTGTTGCTACAAGAGTTTCACTTCGAAAGAAGAGTCAACTGCATCTTTTCTTGAGTTCACTGGTGATGCAGATGTCCAAGTTCCTATTTTGGGTGCACAAATAGCGGTCAGCACAACATCATGGCTCCATATCATTATTGTGGTGGAGCTTTTTATTATTCCCTACTTTTTATTGTTCTAGGGATGCTTTAAACTAGGGATGCTTGTTCGTAAGATAGCCAGAACATTGGTGGTTGGTAACCTTACAAAAATGGTTCTAAGGTGTTCTGAATATCTGTAATTCACTCTACCAAATAAGACCTCTTGTGCTATCTCATACATGAAAACGGTCCATCTAATTTAACCAAACAGTAGCTTGGCTCGTTCAGGACGATGGGAATCTACAACCAAACTAACGTAAGTGTACCAGGCCATCCCGCCTTTTGCTTACCGGTACCAACCTCCATCCTGTATGCTCACCCCTTCACAACCAATCACGCCTATATGGCCTATTTGGCTCTAGGGTGCTAAACTTTAGCACCCGTCACATCGGATGTTTGGATACTAATTAGAAGTATTAAATACAGATTAATTAAAAAACTAATTGCACAGATGGAGTCTAATTCGCGAGACGAATCTATTAAGCCTAAATAGTTCATGATTTGACAAAGTGTTGCTACAGTAACCATTTCTAATGATGGATTAATTAGGCTTAATAGATTCGTCTCGCGAATTAGACTCCATCTGTGCAATTAGTTTTGTAATTAGATCATGTTTAGTTCTCCTAATTAGCATCCGAACATCCGATGTGATATTGCTAAAATTTAGCACCTGGTATCAAACACCCGTAGACAGTCCCTTCTGTTTTCCTGCTCGAATCATGAGCGGCGGTCGAAAATCTCGACGCTTAGCTCTCGTCGCAACACCTGGCTGGCTCGACGCGCCGCGCGTTGCACCTTCAGCTTCAAGGACCGGGGCCCCAGTGGTCAACCGTCCATTTGACTTTCGTGCAGCAAAGCAGGAAGCTAAAATTTGCCGCACCGCCGCTACGTTTCACCGGCAGGTAGGGCCCACGGAAAATATCTTCCCCAGGGAGACTTTTGTGGGGGTAGTGCACGCTCAGCTGAAGGACAAGTTCCCAAACGTGGGGGCACCGGAATCCAATTCCGCCGGACCCCATCCAGTCCAGCCAGCTACCATCACGAGACCTGAACGAGGACCATGGCAGGCAGACGGGCCCCGATCGGCAGAGGCAGCCGCACGGTGAAGTCCATGGGGACGCGGACACCGCTCGCGCTCGGGTACGCCCGCCCCCACGCCGATGCGCTAGTGCCATCATTTAAACCAGCTGACGCCTCAAGCCCTCTGCCCTCCAGCTCACTGGTCACTGCCAGTGCCACTGTGCCCGCCCATCACTCCACTCCCCCACACCTCGCAGGAGGAGAAAAAAAATATACGTTTCGAAAAAAAACAAATTGGTGCGGCTGTGCCGGGCTCCTACGGCTCGGCTCTCTCCAACCAAAAACTTGAGTCGGCTCCCCAGAGTGGCACGAGTCCGCTTCCTGCAGTTCTGGAAGCCTGCGCTGGCGGCGGGGCGGCACTGGGAGTCTGGGACTCTGGGAGTTGCTGATGGCTACCTTGTCAAATGCAAAAGCACCTACGAGTTGGAGTTAGGACGCAAGAGCGAATTGCAATTAGTGTTATCCTGAACGTAAATTTAGTGTATAGCGATTTAAACAATGTTTAGACGGAATTGAATGGTCTAAACTATTTTGCACTTTATCGCTAAATTATACATAATTATGCTCAGGCCACCACGAGCAGACAAGCAGCACTTAACCACCACGAGCCATCAGGCCACAGAAAGCAACAAAATTAAGCAGTGATCCTATTTCTGGAGCTCCATCCAAACTTCTTGAAGATTTCCATGGCCATTATCTCCAACCTTCGACAACTCTCCCTTAGTGCAAATTGCGCTTACTCTTTAGACAGCATCGATCGTAATCTTGTCCAATACGTTCCTCTGGAGATCACCTGCATGAGAGAGTTAGATATGGATCTTTTAAATACACTTAGGCCCCGTTTGGGTCCAAGGAATTGGAATCTATTTAATGGAGTAGGCTAATTTATGTTGGAATGTGGCATTCCACAACTTTTCAAAGTTTAGATATAAGCCTATCTTAAATTCATGGGGTGGGAGATGGAAATTGATTCTATAGATTATGGTTATTAGATGGAATTCAATTCTTATAGCACGCTCTTAGACTCGCTTCTCTATAGTAGAAGTGTAGCATACAAGTATCTCTCCCATATCACCAACTATAATATACAACTATATTCCACATACAATTATATTAGCTTAATTAATTTGTGTCTAAATTATGATTATTAGGATGGAATTCAATTCCAATGATCCAAACGGGGCCTTAGCGAAAAAGACCAACATAGAGCCGCCACCCCCACAAGAATTTGATGTCTAATTTTGACAGAGAAAAAACCAAGCCAAGAACCAGACATATTCTCAATATTGGATGGTTGTCCTATACCAAAAGTGATATAAACAACATTCCACACTGATCTAGCCACATGACAATCAAAGAATAAATGTTGAATTGTTTCATCTGCACTACTGAAGCAACACTTGGTATCTCCTTGCCAATTCCTTTTAACCAGATTATCTTTAGTTAAAATAACCCCTCTTTTCAAGTACCAAAGAAAAACTTTAATCTTAAGAGGGATTTTTAACTTCCAGGAAGCACATTTTGATGGTATATCCACGTTCCTCGTTAAATCAGCATACAAAGAACTCACTTTGAAGCATCCACTTTTATGCAGATTTAAACTGAATACATCACTTTTCAAATGAACCTGGATTACCCTTGCCACCAAATCCATCCATTTATTCAAATTATCTCCCCGTAATGCCTGTCTAAACGATACATTCAGAGGGGTCGTGCTTAGCATCTTCGCTACTGTGGCATTATTTTACTCTAACCAAATTGCATAGGGAGAGATAAGCAACCATCGGGGGTTCATTCCCAACCCATCTACCCTCCCAAAGCCTAATCTGTTCCCCATTTTTAACTTCAAATTTTCCTCTTGCCATGAGCTGTTCTTTAGCTTCCATAAGGCCTGTCCAGAACTAAGAATCTCCCGATTTCCTAACCACTTGCGACAATGTTTTATTGTTCAGATATTTTTTTTCTTTAAAAGATCTTGCCATAGTCCTTCATTGAGAAGTTAAAACAACCACTTGCTTAGCAAGCATTGGTTCTAAGTTTAAATTCTTATTAGTTGTTTGAAAAGTGGGTGTATAGAAGGATTTGACAAGTGGTGATTTAATTCATGTACCAATTTATGTGATCTGTTTCCTTCGGATAACAGCAAGAATGCAGGCCTCATCAGAATTCAGCGTATCGGCAGGGTTAGACCCAGGTCCTCGAGCTCTGTGGAGGGTTAGCATTTTTTGACTGAGCCTCTGCTATGGCACAGTGGTCAAGCAAAGAGGCGAGCTAACCACCTTGAGATCTTATGGCCAGGAGAAACTGCATAATTCCACAAGTTCAGAATACTGTATTATAGTGTTGTTGCGTTCTCATTTGGACAGCCTGAATGTGATGTTTGGAAGATTAAAGTTTGCAATCTGGAAGTGAGCTAGATAAAAGAATGATAGGTTATGTGAAGTAGGAAAATTAAGAACCTCCAAATCCAAATGATACGTGTATTGCTGATGATCAGACTTGTATTTCATAACTACACTTTTTGACAAATCCATACATCGAACAATTTGATAACTACACTGTACATCGGAATAGAACAACATCAACAATCTCTTTATTTTTTTTGTACATTTTGGTAACTGCAATATACATAGGAATGAAACAGCATCCATGACCTTGCCGTGGTCCTTCCAGAACCACGAAATGGTTTCTGAATCATGTATGAGTGAATACCGTTCACGTTATTTGAAAATTGGCCAAACAAAATGACTAGGACTTACAGAAAACAAGCAATTGAAACTGCATCCAAATTGAACAATAGCAATAAGAAATCGAATCCTCTCAAATCCCAGAGTGGTCCACTGGACCTGCCATGATTCAATTATTTCAGCAGCTCCAGATTTTGCTATTGGTCAAAACCTAGAGTCTGAAGATTGTTCTCTTTACTCTTGGTTCAACTTAGTTTTTCAGATGTTGCTTGCCCCTAAATAAGGATTAATTCACCATTACTTGTACTCTTTTGACAGCCAATAAAGAGATGAAATCACAGGGTCAGGCATTCCATCGAGCATGTTATAGGTTGCGCAGCCTCAGGACAACGCCACTGCACGATGAGGCCAAAGAATTCACAAATAGAGGCTCGGATGCTCATGGTCATTCACAAATTGGAGGCGAAGAATTGACAGATAATGGGTGTATCCGATGATACCGCAGGCATGAGCATGATGGCCGTCGAGCTTCACCAGATGAGCCACGGGGAGGCGACCATGGTGAGCATCTTTTTCGCGAGGCCGGCAGCGGCATGCCGGCAACTCAACAGTCAAGCACGAGGACCGCGGTGCTCTTCTTCGTGAGGTGGGCGGTGGACGAGTCGATGCGCACGCACCTCGAGCCGACGTGAGGTCGCCGCGGCTCTGAGCTTGAGCCTGCGTGGACACCCCTATTCGTCACGAGCGTCGCTTCAGCTGAGCCTCAGCCTGTCAGCCAGCAGCTATGCGCCTGTGCCACACTGTCACCCCAGTCCCCTCTCTAGCCATAAAAACTCGCGCGGGGATCGCCTCGTCGCCGCCACCCACGCCACACCCCACCCCACCCCACTCACTCCGTCCTCCCCTTCCCAGGCTTCCACCCACATTGCCCAGCAGCTAGCTACTGGCCGGCCAGCTCCCGTGGCGCCGCGCCGCTACCAGGAGATGGAGAAGCACCGGTGGTGCCTCGCCCTCGCCTCCCTGCTGCTGCTCCACTCCCTGCCGCTCCGGGCCGCGGGGTACCTCCAGGAGCGCAAGAACTACATCGTGCACCTCCGGCCGCGGGACGGCGGCGGCGGCTCCGTCGAGGAGTGGCACCGCTCGTTCCTGCCGCAGGCGGCGGCCGGGCCGGACTCCGTGGCCGACGGCGAAGGCGGCCCGCGGATCATATACTCATACAACGATGTGTTCCCCGGCTTCGCGGCACGGCTGACGGACGAGGAGGCGGATGCGCTGCGAGCCACGGACGGGTGCGTGCGCCTGTACCCGGAGGTGTTCCTGCCGCTGGCCACCACCCGCTCGCCGGGCTTCCTCGGCCTCCACCTCGGGAACGAGGGCTTCTGGAGCCGCTCCGGGTTCGGGCGCGGGGTGGTGATTGGAATCCTGGACACGGGGATCCTGCCCAGCCACCCGTCCTTCGGCGACGACGGGATGCAGCCGCCGCCCAAGGGCTGGAAGGGGACCTGCGAGTTCAAGGCCGTCGCCGGCGGCGGATGCAACAACAAGATTATCGGGGCGAGGGCGTTCGGGAGCGCCGCGGTCAACTCGACCGCGCCGCCGGTGGACGACGCGGGCCACGGCACGCACACGGCCAGCACCGCCGCGGGCAACTTCGTCGAGAACGCCAACATCAGGGGCAACGCGGACGGCACGGCGTCCGGGATGTCGCCGCACGCGCACCTCGCCATTTACAAGGTGTGCACGCGCAGCCGGTGCTCCATCATGGACATCATCGCCGGGCTCGACGCCGCCGTCAAGGACGGCGTCGACGTGCTCTCCTTCTCCATCGGCGCCTACTCCGGCACGCAGTTCAACTACGACCCCATCGCCATCGCGGCGTTCAAGGCCATGGAGCGCGGCATCTTCGTCAGCTGCGCCGCGGGGAACGCCGGCCCAGAACCCGGCACGGTCGGCAACGGCGCGCCGTGGATGCTCACCGTCGCCGCGGGCACCATGGACCGCGCGATACGGACCAATGTCAAGCTCGGCAACGGCGAGGTGTTCCACGGCGAGTCCCTGTTCCAGCCGGGGAACAACTCCGCCGCGGATCCGCTCCCTCTCGTGTACCCGGGCGCCGACGGCTTCGACGCCAGCCGCGACTGCAGCGTGCTCCGCGGCTCCGAGGTGACCGGCAAGGTGGTGGTCTGCGAGAGCAGGGGCCTCAGCGGCCGCGTCGAGGCGGGCCAGACCGTGGCGGCGTACGGCGGCGTCGGCATGATCGTGATGAACAGAGCGGCGGAGGGGTACACCACCTTCGCCGACGCGCACGTCCTCCCGGCGTCGCACGTGAGCTACGACGCCGGCACCAAGATCATCTCCTACCTCAACTCCACGGGCAACGCGACGGCGAGCATCGACTTCAGGGGAACGGTCATCGGGTCGTACCCGTCGCCGGCCGTCACCTTCTTCTCGTCCCGCGGGCCCAGCAAGGCCAGCCCGGGCATCCTGAAGCCGGACATCACGGGGCCCGGCATGAACATCCTCGCGGCGTGGGCGCCGAGCGAGTCGCACACGGAGTTCTCCGACGGCGGCGCCGACCTCTCCTTCTTCGTCGAGTCCGGGACGTCCATGTCGACGCCGCACCTGAGCGGTATCGCCGCGCTCCTCAAGAGCCTACACCCGGACTGGTCCCCTGCGGCGATCAAGTCGGCGATCATGACGACGTCCGACGCCGTGGATCGCACCGGCCTGCCCATCAAGGACGAGCAGTACCGCCACGCCACGTTCTACGCCATGGGCGCGGGCTACGTGAACCCGGCGCTCGCCTTCGACCCCGGCCTTGTCTACGACCTCCACGCCGATGACTACATCCCCTACCTCTGCGGGCTGGGGCTCGGGGACGACGGCGTCACGGAGATCGCCCACCGCCCCGTTGCCTGCGGCAGCGTCAAGGCCATCACGGAGGCACAGCTCAACTACCCGTCCCTCGTCGTGAACCTGCTGTCCCAGCCCATCACGGTGAACCGCACGGTGACCAACGTGGGCAAGGCGAAGTCAGTGTACACCGCCGTGGTGGACATGCCCAAGGACGTGTCGGTGATCGTGCAGCCGCCGATGCTCCGGTTCACGGAGCTGAAGGAGAAGCAGAGCTTCACCGTGACGGTGCGGTGGGCCGGCGAGCCGAACGTCGCCGGCGCCGAGGGCAACATCAAGTGGGTCTCTGACGATTACATCGTGAGGAGCCCCCTTGTAGTTACAGGGAAGGGCGAGTAGCGTTCAAAGGCAGGCGGCTGATTTTGCAACCGTGATGCAGAGTATGTATAGCGTCTGTAGGCTACGGCACCTTTGTGGTTCGTTTGTATAGGCTGCGAAATTGGAGTTTCCCCGCACGACGTATGGTACCACAGCTGCAATTTTGTTGTGTAAATAGCGGAGATAAATCTGTGTCCTTGGAATATCAGCCTTGCATTTGGGGCATAGTTCTTGCAAGCGATGTAGCATGCTGGGACAGGGTCACATGGTCGATCATGTCCGACACACAGAGCTCCTAGCTGATCCAGAACGTGTTCAGCACCACCAACAAATATGAGCTTTAGATTTTTTTTTCCTTTTAATCTTCCTAAATCATAGCTACTGTACTAAGCGAAAAGCGACGATGCAGTACTACCGTTACACGGTTCATCCTTTTGCGTTGCTTACTGAAGAAGTGCTCTTGTTCGGTAAGTAGAAGGATCGTGCTACTCATTGCCACCTTTTGAGATGTGATTCGGCCGCCACGTGTAAATGTTACCCAAACAGTACGCAACAGCAACAACAAAGCGATGGCCTCGGGATATCATCTTTCATTTTTCCTAGAGTCGACGTAGTTCAGTTTCTGAACTTGATGAAATTCTGCCCTTACATTTTCTTTTTTTTTAAACAAAGCAGAGCACAAGCAGAGCACTGCTACTTCATTTAAAGATTTAAGGAGAGTCCTTACATTTTCTGAATTAAAAAAATGCAGTCAAGATTTCTAAACAACATATTGCGACATGACTGAACATGTCAATAATCAGAGGTGATCTACGATGTGTCCACGTGCCTATAGATGTTCATTCAGGCCGCCCCGCCCGGTCCAGCCCGGGCCCAGCATGGCCCGTTCATTTTCGTGCTGGGCCTGACCAGTCACGATAACCCCATCGTGCCGTGCCGGCCCAGCCCACGGGCCTCACTAGCGGCCCATGCGTGGGCCCGTGAGGCCTTTTTCGTGCCGGGCCGGCCCGAAGAGCCCGGCCATTTTTACGTGCCGGGCCAGCCCACAGCCCGTCAAGAGGAAAAAAACTTCATCGCATAAGGGTGAAACACTGATTCACAATCTAAGATTTTCAAGTTCATCAAACATTCAAAAATCAAAATAGAAGGTTAATCAACAATCACACATTCATCACATGGACACAATCACACATAAAGTCAGAAATCATAATAAAGGAATTATTAGAGCTGTTAACACCTGATCTATGTGATCAAGTGTTGGCTGCCTCATTAAAAACCTTCCTAGGTAAAAACTCACCCTTGTAAAAAAATCCTAGGAAGGGAAAAAGAGTACAGCCAGCTTAAGACTCAAGTTCAATTCAACATTACAGTTTACAGACATTGAGACACACACACAGACATAACATCTTTGAACTAGAACACCCAACTGGTCAAGCCAACACCAACAGGCAACAATCCAAGTCCACAGGCTTCAGCTTCATCCTCCAGCCCTCCAACAGTTCAGCTTGTTCCTGGGGTAGGCCTAGAGGTGCACAACAGCATAAGTGTTAGCATTTGAAAGTGTTTAACAATTGAACAAAAGATGAGTTAGTAATGAACTTACTTACTAGCTTGGCCTTCATCCATGTCTGGGTAGGGGCTTTTGTAAGTTTCCTCCAGTTCATTGACCTCCTTCTTAACATCATGTTGTGCCCTTGCATCTCCCAACTCCCAATCCTTGAGGCAGGTCAGCATCTCCACCGTCTCCGGCAACAACCGTCGGCGCCGCTCCTCAATCACCCTGCCAGTTAGACTATAACAAGATTCCGAAGAAACAGTGGAAACTGGAACAGACATAACATCTTTAGCAAGTATGGACAAAGTAGGATAGGAAAGCTTGTGCTCATGCCACCAACTAAGTATGTTGAATTCATCGTCATAGCAAGTAATAGTATCATTGTCCAAGTAGGATGACAGCTCAGAAGCAGGAGATATAGGAGGTGTAGATGAAAGAACAGGAGAACCATATGAAATAGGACCACCAAAGATCTTACCCCATGCTGTTCTTTTCTTACCAGTAGTAGCTGTAGGTTGAGCGGGCCTTTGCGTCCGAACTGCACCAAACTTATTTTCATACTTATTAAACAACTTATGGCAGGTGGCAGTCGGGGTGTCCCTCAGGTGTTAGGCCTCAACCGCTCCGTCACTCAGCGGCGCGCGGCACCCGATGGGGCGACGGATACCTGCAAGAAAAATAGGAGAGAAAGATCAGGAACAACTAGAGGATCACCAGAACAATAAGGGATCGGGAGGACAACAAGGAAGAAGACAGTTACCTGCGACGCCGGAGCCCGGAGCAAGAGAAGAAGACAGTTACCTGCAAGAAGAGGATCAGGAAAACAAGAACACGATCAGGAGGATCTACATCAGGAGAACAAGAAAAGGATCAGGATGATCTACATACCTGCGACGCCTCAGCCCGGAGCTGGAGAGGACGACGGGAATAAGATCAGGAGAACAAGAAGATGATCAGGAGGATCTAGATCTAAGGATCAGGAGGATCTAGATGTAGATCCAGATCCAGGGAAGCGGGACGGGAGGAGTCAAGGAGCGGGGAGCGGAGGAGTCGAGGCGAGGAGGCGGTGCCGGTGGCAAGCCGGCAAGGCACCAGGGAGGCAGGGAGCCAGAGAGGCGATTAGGCGGAGGCGCGGACGCGGACGCGGAGGAGGTGAGCCGGGAGTGGAGGAGTCGAGACGAGGAGGCGGCGCGCCGGTCGCCGTCGGCCATCGCCGGGACGTGGGATTGGGGGCTGCGGGTGCGGGACGGGACGGGACGGGAGGAGCCGAGGAGGCGAGGAGCCTGGAGCGCAGCGGAGGAGACGAGGAGTCGAAATCGGTCGAGAGAGGCGAGGAGGCGACGGGTGGAGGGGAGAATGGGGTAGGGTTTGCGAAGAGGGGCGCGGCCGGCCGCGGGGGGCTTATATATGCCCCCCCTCCCGACCGTTGGCGGGCTGCTCCGGCTGCTGCTGGGCCGGCTGGCTGTTCGCTTGACGGGCCAGCAACGGGCCGGTGGTTCGTTTTCGTGCTGGGCCGTGCCGCCCGTCGGGCTGAGGCACCGGCCCACGCCCGGAACGATTATGCGGGCTAAGCCAGCCCAAGTCCAAAGAGTTACGAGTCGGGCCGGACTAGATACGGGCTAAAAGTACGGGCTTCGTGTCGGGCTCTCGGGCTGCGGGCTGCACGTACATCTTGACGTGCGAGGCGCCAACAAGCATAAGCTTCCGATTGCCTTTTTCCAAGGATCACGGCCACTGTACTATGCCAAAAGCAACGACGCAGTGCGACCGACCCACGGTGATGTTCGCGGCTTACCCAAGAAGAAGGGCTCTTGTTCGGCAAGTACTACAAAGGATCATGCCACATTGCCACCTATTGTCACTTTTTTTTTGCGAGATGTGACTAGATATTCGTAGGCACCGATTCCAGCCTGTGATCTTTTTTTAGGATGGCTTGGCTCGTGTAAATGTTGGCCAAACAGTAAGCAACAAAAGCACGTAGATATATAGTACAAATGCACATGAGCCTTTTCGGCTGTCTGGCACATGACATGCCTTGTGCGACTTGTCCCCGAAATACCCCGGGCAACAGTTAGGGCCCGTTTGGTTCCCTTTGCTTATTTTTAAGCAAGTGTCACATCAATATTTAGATACTAATTAGGAGTGTTGGCTTCTGACTCTGAAC
>NC_028458.1:40739718-40889371 GCF_000263155.2 Setaria italica
TAACATTCAATGTGACGGGTGCTTAAATTTAAGCAAGTGAACCAAACCAGGCCTTAGATCCAGAGCTCTTGTACAAGCAATTGCTGTTTCGTAGTTACTGACCACTGTATATACGGAAGCGGCACTACCGTAATCAAGTTACAACTACATTGCTGATGGTACCACCTCGACAGCAACTTCATTGGGACTTTTAACTCGTTGTCCCCAAAAGGACACCGACATTCAGCGGGCTGTCAAGAGATCGAACTACTGCATTGAAGATATTCACATCGGCATCGGCTTGATCTGAATTTATGGCCACAAACTTGTCAGTACAGTGTACAGAATGGAGCATGTTCCTGAATGATGCAGCGTAACAGCGATGCTCTTCATGTAGCCCGTATGTTTTTTGGATGATGATGTAGCCCATTCATACAAATGGGCTAGAGATTTGGATGGGCAGCATAATGCAGAACCTTCAGCATGAGTACTGTGGCGAATGCGGGCACTCGGACAATCAGATTACTGTTTCCGAGCAACTTCTACTCGCTTGGGGCCTCAGTTCTCTCCATGTCCCACGAAATATCCGGGGCCTGTCCATCAAAAGCTGTTGAAGGCAATGTCACAACGACTCCATCAGCGTGACATGACCTTGTGGTCACAATCCGGTCCGGTCGGTACTCACAGTTACAGGAACCGAACGGCTGACGAATCTACATGTACATATCTGTCACATCGGATATTTTGATGCTAATTAGAAGTATTAAACATAGGCTAATTATAAAACTAATTGCACAGATATAGTCTAATTTACGAGACGAATCTATTAAACCTAATTAATCCATGATTTGACAATGTGGTGCTACAGTAACAATTTGCTAATGATGAATTAATTAGGCTTAATAGATTAGTCTCCCAAATTAGCACAGGGATTCTGCAATTAGTTTTATAATTAGCTTATATTTAATTCTCCTAATTAGCACCGAACATCCGATATGATACTACTAAAGTTTAACCCTGGTATCAAACAACCCCGAAGCATTTACAGTATTGCAAGCGAACGTGCAGTGCAGCGACGTTGTTGGTGTAGCTGTAGGCCCTACGCATCGCAACAGAATTTGGTAGAGGTTAAGGAGAGGGGGATCATGACGCCGAGCAGAATCACCGGACAGCGACACTGCTCTGCTCGGATACGGTGCTATCAGCCTACGCGGTATACGACTGTATCTGGGTGTCGCGACGGATTCAGGCATTCAGCTGCGTTGAGTGTTGACAGCGCCCTTGGACTTCTTATCTTCAGCAAATCAGCAAGCCTGGACATGAATCAGAGCATAGCGCAGAGCAGAACTTCCAGGCGTTTCACAAGTGGAAAGGCGTCCTCCTTTTGGCAACGCCACCGGTTATACCACTGCTGGTTTCGGCTCTGATTGTGAAGTCAAATTGTTCCACTACCCGCAGCCTGCAGTCAATATGGCAACGGGTAAAATCCGTGCGGATACAAGGTTCAAATATCCGTATCCGCGAGCAAAAATCACACCCGCGCCCGCGCCCGCTATCCGCCACGGGCACAAAACCGCGCCCGTGCCCGCTATCCGCAGATAGCGCATGCCCGCAGGCATGCCCATATACCTGCATAGGCGTTTATACAACAGTCAGTCAGTCACCAGACAGTAAAGCAATAGACAAAAATCATCGAATAACAGTTTAACAGAAATAAATAAGTCTAACCAAGCAAATAAATAGTTTTACACTGTTACACACATTAAGCCATACAAGTCATTATTCAACACCATTACATACATAAAAAGTTCAACCAAACTTAGTCGGAATCATCAGCAGTGATGCAAGATTCTAAACTCATCTCTTCTTGAATGTCTTGAAGGTATGACCAGAAGCTATCCATCATTCTATCAGCATCATCTACAATAAAATTTCATATATTTTAGTAGCAGCAACAAATAGTTCTTATATGCAAATGAACAATCTATTACAGGAGTAGTGTAGTACCTTTTAGAGTATGACGAAGCCAACTTTGGCTACACATCAAAGCTTCCAACATTTTAGGAGTAAGACGGCTGCGATGCTCACTTAAAACCCTTCCACTAGTACTAAAAGCTGATTCAGATGCTACAGTTGTGATTGGAATAGCCAAGATGTCACGAGCAATTTGCCTCAAAGTAGGATAACGAGTTCCCTCTAACTTCCACCAACCAAGGACATCAAAATAATCATTCTCATCATAAGGAAGGGTTTCTTCCTCCAAATAACGATCTAGCTCATTCTTACTTCTAACAAAGCTAGTAGTCTTCTTATTTGCTGAAAGGGTTTTAAAAATAGATAACACAACAACTGCACCAACTGAAGAAGAAGCACCACTGGATGATGTACCCACAAAGTCTTACTCTTTGACATGATAGTGTTTCATCAAATCAGTTAACAATTGATGGGCCTCTGTAACATAAGACCCAGCATGTTCCTCACCAAAAAGGGCAACATAGCAAGCATGTAACATCGTCATCTTAAGACGTGGATCAAGAATGACAGCAACAGACATAAGACCATGTATATCAGTCCAATACTTGTCATACTTTGCTATCATGGCAGCAGACATGTCCCTAACAGTATCATGTTCATCATGCTCCCAAGATTTGAGTTTAAGTTTAACCTCGCATACTTTAGGGAAGAAAAGGTTGGCTGTCACATATTTAGTTCCGGAAAATAGCTCAGTAAGGTCATAAAATAATTCTAATTTCTCACAAACTATAGAAGCAAATATCCAATCATCCGGTGGTGGACAAGTATAGTTCCTATCAAACTCATCCAAACGTTCAAAAACCTTCCTATAGGGTATAGCAATATTGAGCATGATATAGGTTGAGTTCCATCTAGTTTTGCAATCTAGTTGCAACTTCTTGCCTAATTCAACATTTTCATCTAGAGCAGTTTTCTCAAACTTTTCATACCTCTTTGGTGTAGCAACCCAATAAGCAATGCTTTCTCGGATGTTTGAAATAGCAGTTGCAATGACTTCCATGCCATCTTTGACTATGAGGTTGAGGATGTGCGCGCAGCAACGCATATGCAGCCATTTCCCTTTCAATAGCATGTTACTTGCACCAAGTCTTGTCTCCATTAAGCCAATCATGCAATCATTGGTGCTGCAATTGTCAAGGGTAATGGTTGACACCCTCCGATCAATATCCCAGCTTTGGAGGCACTTGTGCAATGAATCACAAATTACTTCTGCGGTATGGGGACATGGCACATACATAAACCTGCATATTTGAATCACACATAAGTTGAACAGGTTCACAAATTACAGAAAATTCAAATATGAACAGCAAGCAACAAAATGAAAAAATTGACAGTCACCTCAAAATGCAGCTTTTAAGCGTCCATGTGTCGTCAATGAAATGTCCAGTTACTGCCATATAGCCTCTTCTTTGATTATCGGCTGTCCACAAATCAGTTGTTATAGCAACACGACAATTGGTCCTTTGCAAGAATATCCTAGCTTTCCTTTTCTCACCCTCATAGAAATGCAAGATGTCCCTTCTAATAGTGTTTCGAGTGCCCATTTTAAACAAAGGCTGCAGTGCACTAACAAACTTACGAAAGCCATGGTGATCAACAATAGACAACGGGAATGGGGGCGGCGACGGCGCTAGCGGCGGCAAGGGGTCGTGGTAAGAGGCGGCGGCGGCCGGCCGGCGGCAACGCTGGATCCGTGGGGGAGATGGGGACGGCGGCGCTGGATCCAGGAGCCCGCGAGAATGAGAGATGCGAGTGTGCTGTGTGCGGCCGGCCGAGGGAGAGAGATTGAGAGTGAGACTGTGAGATAAATGAAACTCTAGATTCCGAGTATTGGCTTGGGGCCACATGTCAAATATTGGAGCGGGTTTGGCGGGTTTGCGGGTGCGGATATCATTTTTTCACGCCCGCGAGCAAATATCCGTTGGGTTTAGGGTCATGCCCGAACCCGTGCTCGCGGGCACGTACTTAGACCCATATCCGTGCACATCGGATTTCATATCCGCGGATTTACAGGTATTTTCTACCCGTTGCCATTTTGAGCCTGCAGGCGTTGTGTTACAGGGCCTTCCGAATGGTAACTTGAAAATTGAGGTCCTCTTTGGTACGACTCATTTCAACTTTGATTTCATCTATTTTACGTAAATCGAGATACTATAACGTGAATCTAGTTTCTAAGTCGGGACTGAAATGAATTAGAAGTCAGGTGAAGCTAATTAGCTTCACCGACTTTAGATTCACCGGTGAAACCGTTTTGGGAGAAGCTCTAAGAAATGACCCCGAAAAAGGAAAAGACCATAGAAATTCCCAGATCTGATCTTCCGAAAAAATGGAAGTTCCCAAATCCAACAGCGAACAACGCGTCATCGCCCACTACGCCTACGCCATCACTTCAAGTTCTAGCCCCATTTCGTAGATTCCGTTCTGGCTGAGGAAAGTCCGGCAGATTTAACACTCTTGCTATTCTTGGAAAATCTTGGCAATGTAACATTACATCCGTGATGCTTAGCCTATAAGCAATGAGAGGCTATGATATTCACCTAGATCTAGCACAGGAAAGTGAACGGCCCTCTACGGGCTCTACCTTGGGATGAATGCGCTCACGCAAACAGCGTACGCAGCAATCTACGCGGCGAATGAATCGAGCCATTCGTGCCGTGTGGTTCTCCACCTCGCCGCCGGCCGGAATCCGCAGGCGGTTCCTGCAGGAACAGAGCGCTTTATACTCGTTTCAGAAAAAATATAGAATCCGGTGGCGCCTTTTTTCTTGCCGTACGGATAACTGATTCTGCCTTTTCAGAAGAAAAAATAAATAAAAGAATTAGAGTTCATCACCACTAAGCTATCTGTCTAAGTATCTATCCATTACAGAAGCATCTATCCCGAGTCCCGACCACGTCATCTTGTCCATTGCGTAGCGTGCCTTTCCATCTGAGAAGGCGGATGGCCAACAGCCAACAAGTCAACAACGACGATCTCTCCCGTCTAGGGGTGGTCAAGGGGCATAAAGGGCCGGTGATCCGTTACCCCCCCACCCCTCCGGCACGTGCCTTTCCACCTGACGGGGGAGGCTGACACGCGGGCCCCGTGACGCCTTCAACGATAGGATCGAGGCGGTCGGTGTTCGGACGAGAAGTGGTAAACGTCCAAACTCGCACGGCCGCGGGGGTGCGGGGATCCAATCGGCCGGCCGGACCCGGGCAACCACCGTCCTGCGGCTTCCGATCCCGTTCCGATTCCAAGTTGAACTCCAAATTTCCAAATCCCACCCGCCGCCGCCGCCGTGGTCGTGGTCGCCACCCACGACTCTTCCACCCCGAGGCACCCTCCGACCATTTCGATTTCGAACCACACCCCCACACCAACAGCGAGAGATCAATCGAAAGCGGGAGCCGTGTTGAGCGAGGCAAAGGAACCAGGTGCCCCGGGCGGCGATGGATCACGGCAACCACCGGCCGCACTACCCGCCGTACCACCACCCGTACCCGCCGCCGCCGCAGCAGCCGCAGGCGTATCCTTACGGGTACCAGTACCCTCCTCCTCCGCTGCCGTCGTCCGCCGAGCAGGGCGCGCCGTACCTCGCTCCGTCGCCCTCGTTCCCGGGGTACGCCGCCGCGCCGCCCCAAGCGCCGCAGCAGTACCACTCCGGCCCGCTCCAGGCCTACCCGCCCCCACCGCAGCACCACGCCTACCCGCCGCCGGCGCATCCCTCGCTTTACGGCCACGGGTACGGCCCTTACTCCTCCCCGTACCCATCCTCCTACCCGAGCCCCAACGCCAGCCCGGCGCTCTCACCCAGCTCCAGCTTCCATCACCAGCATGGCTCCGCGCCTGAACCCGCCTCGCACGCGCCCTCTGCGCCCGAACCCCCCTCGCCCGCGCCCTCCGCGCCGGCCTACCCCATCGAGGATGTCCTCGCCACCATGCGCCTCTCCGACCGTTACGACTACGCGCAGTCGCCCTCCGTGCCCCCGCCCTCGACCCCCTTCTCGGGCGGCGGGATGCAGGTGGTGCCCTACGGCGCGGCCGCGGGAGGCTCGCAGCACGGCGGGGGGATGCAGGTGGTGCCCTACGGCGCGGCCGGGGGAGGGTCACAGCACGGCGGCAGCGTCAGGGCGTCGCTCAAGGTGGTGCTGCTCCACGGCACCCTCGACATCTGGGTGCACGACGCCCGGCACTTGCCCAACAAGGACATGTTCTCCAAGAAGGTCGGCGAACTCCTTGGCCCGCGCATCACCGGCGCCGTTGGCAGCAAGATGTCCAGCGCATCCATGACCAGCGACCCCTATGTCACCGTCCAGGTTTCGTACGCCACCGTTGCGCGGACCTACGTCATCCCCAACTGCGAGAACCCTGTCTGGTCGCAGAACTTCATCGTGCCCGTGGGGCATGAGGCAGCCGAAGTCCAGTTTGTTGTCAAGGACAGCGATGTCTTCGGTGCCCAGATCATCGGTGCAGTGGCCATCCCGGCTGAAAAGCTTTTGTCTGGGGAAAGGATTCAGGGTGTCTACCCCGTGCTTGAGCCCAATGGCAAGCCGTGCGCTCCAGGAGCTGTACTGCATCTGTCGATACAGTTCATCCCTGTCGCTCGCCTCACAATGTACCACCATGGTGTCGTTGCTGGTCCGGACAGTCATGGCGTGCCCCATACTTACTTCCCACTAAGGCGTGGCATGAAGGTGACACTGTATCAAGATGCACATGTGCCTGATGGTTGTCTCCCAGATATATGGCTTGGCAATGGGCTGCGCTATCAGCACGGGCAGTGCTGGCGAGACATCTATGATGCCATATGCCAGGCGAGGAAGCTGATTTACATTGTGGGGTGGTCAGTTTTCCACACAATCCACCTTGTGAGAGATGGGACTCAGGCTCCATCACTTGGGGACCTGTTGAAGACGAAGTCACAGGAAGGGGTGCGGGTGCTGCTTCTTGTTTGGGATGATCCAACATCAAGGAGCATTCTTGGATTTAAGATGGTATGTACTATTTATCAAGTTGAAAATATGCTGATTTAAGGTCTTTATGCAACAAAAGAAACATAGTTTTGCCTGTACACATTTTTAATGCTCTCAGTCTTCTAATACTTAGATGCCTTTTCAAATTTATACAAGTTGCTAAGCAGATGCACAGTAGCACTAATGATGTTCCTCTGTTATTGAAATCAGTACACATATTTCTTGATTAAATTGTGCTGCAACTTTTTTTATCCTGAGCAAACCATGATGTAACTTTACTTTGTATATATTTCCATGGTGTTCGATTTA
This sequence comes from Setaria italica, assembly GCF_000263155.2. Taxonomy (NCBI): domain Eukaryota; kingdom Viridiplantae; phylum Streptophyta; class Magnoliopsida; order Poales; family Poaceae; genus Setaria; species Setaria italica. The sequence goes on from NC_028458.1 coordinate 40,746,996, forward strand.
AAGGATTTGCAGAAATACTGGCGATCATCTGTATTGAGTATTATAAGTGTATAATCCTCAACATTTTTGAAAGACTCATAGTCCTTAACATAGTGTCCAGTTTCTCTATCATACATTTTGGTATCTTGTTCGCTAGACATTTGGTTGCATGTTCACATATTTCATGATGTTTAAGAATTGAATTGCACCATGCTTATAAAGGTTTACTCATAGGATGGTTTCATGGGCACACGAGATGAGGAGACACGCAGATTTTTCAAGCATTCTTCAGTTCAAGTGTTGCTTTGCCCACGATCTGCTGGAAAACGACACAGCTGGGTGAAACAGCAGGTTATCTCTAGTTCTCAATTGTGATGACGATGTTGTACAAATTTACCCTTTATTTTGAATCATATGTTTTTTTCACTAGCAAATTATATATACCTGTACCATTTATCAAAGTCTACCCACCCTCCAGTGGCGTAGCCACAAATTTGCACCTTGGTATTCATCTAAAAAATATGGTATTCACATGACGTGAGTATGCAACTACTATGTGGGTATAGTTAATTTTCTTGAAAAATCTTTGGTATTCACATGAATACAGGTGCATACCCCTGCCTATGCCACTGCCACCCTCACAATTTCTTTTATAAAGTGATCAGCATTGTGCTATTTCTTTAGTTGCCATCTATTTATGTACGAAGTTCGTGTGGACCAGGAAACGGGAACCATTTTTACCCATCATCAGAAAACAGTTATTGTGGATGCTGATGCCGGCAACTATAGAAGAAAGATAATTGCTTTTGTCGGAGGCCTTGATTTATGTGGCGGGCGATATGATACACCTTGGCATCCTCTGTTTCGAACTCTTCAGACTGTGCACAAGGAGGATTATTACAATCCCAACTTTGCTGTAAGTCTAGTTTCTGTGTAGTTTCTTATGTACTGATTCCTAGCCTTTTCATAAGACTGAAAAGGTAGGAACCTCGTATGATATTTGGTTCTTAGTTTAAAAGGAAAATATTTTAGCGTTGGAAAAAAATTAGCATCTGACCTATTATCTGTCTTTATTCTGTGGCGATTCTGAAAATAATTCCTCTTTCCATTATTTTTTTTATCATAGAAAACAATTAGTTGCCCTATTCTCTATCTTTTTCTGTGGCAATTCTGAAACTAGTTATTCTTTGCCATTGTTTTGCAGACAGTTGATGCTCGTGGCCCAAGGGAACCGTGGCATGACTTGCATTCTAAGATCGATGGTCCAGCTGCTTATGATGTTCTACAAAACTTCCAGGAGCGTTGGTTAAAGGCGGCCAAACGCCATGGGATTAAAAAGTTGGCTAAATCGTATGATGATGCTCTGCTCAGTATTGAAAGAATACCAGAGATTATAAACTTAAGTGATGCAGCATATTTTAGCGACAATGATCCAGAGACATGGCATGTTCAGGTATTTATAGCATTGCTATAGTTGAATCTTTTTGTCCCTTGTGTTGTTTCTCCTTTCAAGCACTAAACTTTCTTTTATTTTAAAATTCAGGTGTTCCGGTCTATTGATTCAAACTCCGCCAAGGGATTTCCGAAGGATCCACGAGCAGCAACCATGAAGGTAACTGTTAGTTACCATCTAGCAATGCTATATTCTGTAGGTTTTGCCATTTTGCTGTTGACTAACGCTTTCTGTTTTGGCTAACAGAATCTTGTTTGTGGAAAGAATGTACTTATTGACATGAGCATACATACGGCTTATGTGCATGCTATCCGGGCAGCCCAACACTATATATATATTGAGAATCAGTACTTCATCGGTTCTTCATTTAATTGGGATTCAAACAAGGATCTAGGTAAGAATGCAATATAAAATTTTGTTTTGCTTTATTCTTTATAGTATGATGCACAGCGACTTCAAGAAAAAACATTCTACCGTCCTTCTTTTTCACTTTCCTCTTTTAACTACACATCTTATTTGCAAACTTTCCTATATTTCAGGGGCTAATAATTTAATACCTATTGAAATTGCTCTTAAAATTGCAAACAAGATCAAGGCAAATGAAAGGTTCTCTGCATATATAGTGGTTCCTATGTGGCCTGAGGGCAATCCGACTGGTGCAGCTACACAAAGAATTCTTTACTGGCAGGTTTGATTTAACAGTTCTGTCATTGCCTGTGTCATGTTTCTTGTGTTCCTATATATGATATGTTTCCATATGGCTTAGTCACATCTTTGTTTTATTTATAATGCAGAACAAAACCATGCAAATGATGTATGAGACAATATATAGGGCCTTGAAAGAAGCAGGCCTGGATGATATGTATGAGCCTCAGGATTATTTAAACTTCTTCTGTCTTGGCAACCGTGAAGTTGCTGACAGCACTAGCACTTCAAATGCATCAAATACAGCAAATAATCCACAGGTGACTACTTTCTTGTTTTTGTTCAACAAATTATGCTGAGTGAGGACTTAGCAAGCATTTTTAATTTGTTCCTGCAAAAACTTTTGAGTTTTATTAAACAGAGTAGTTAACAATACATTGAGTTATGTGACCTTTACATGGACCCAGCTCAACAGTTCTCTCTTTTTCTTGGCAAAGTATATATGATTCCTTTAGACTGTATTGTGAAGTGTGAAAACATTAAGATTCTGATTTTATCAATCTCTGCGGTTGAATTGTACTGTTAATGTCATATCATAATGATTCTTAGAGGATATTGGTATAAGGTCTTGTTTTGACCATATATGTAGGCCGAATTAAGATCATGCACTTGACTTTGTCACTGAGACGCTATTTGGAAAATTAAGATCCCTACTTGTGATTTTTGTTTGAAAGGAACCTCTGGGTCAATGACTGAAGTGATTTGACCTACTCATGAATTGTAATCTTTACCTAAATGTTAATGACCAGTTGGTATTCTGTTTACTTTCCCTCATGTAATCAATTTTGTAATTTGACATTGATTTTTTTCTATATGATTTATTCTTCTTCTGAATATGCCCTGCCTGCAAGCTTTAGTCATCTATTTTGCACTTACTGTTCAGGAACAAGCTAGGAAAAATAGGAGATTCATGGTCTATGTACATTCAAAAGGCATGATTGTGGATGATGAGTATGTGATCATTGGATCTGCTAACATCAACCAGAGGTCCATGGAAGGAATAAGAGATACTGAGATTGCGATGGGAGCATACCAGCCACAGTATACTTGGGCTAATAAGGTTTCTGCCCCGCGTGGACAGGTATAAAGCCTCATACTCAAGCTGACAAATATCTGTTATACCATATTTCTCGAGACATACGAAACTGAGCTGTCTCTCCAAGTTCCTTATTTTGTGATTGTGCTTGGAGTTATTTATACTTCAATGTCTTCACTGCTACTGCTTCATTGATAACTTGATATATCTGTTTCAGCTGTTTATCGTGTCAGGTTGCATTTTTTTTATAATCGTCAGGGGCGCAATTGATTTCATGATGCAACTGATGCATATGGTGTTGTGCACTAAATCAATTTTCTTTATTTTACTTGTAGATTTATGGCTACAGAATGTCCTTGTGGGCTGAGCATATTGGAGGCATTGAGGAAGACTTCAACCATCCAGAGAGCCTGGAATGCATGAGGCGGGTACGATATCTCGGGGAAGAGAACTGGAAGCAGTTTGCTTCTGATGAGGTGACAGAGATGAGAGGCCACCTCATGAAGTATCCAGTAAGCGTTGACCGCAAAGGCAAGGTGAAACCCCTGCCAGGATGCACAACGTTCCCTGATTTGGGTGGGAACATCTGTGGCTCATTTATGGCCATCCAGGAAAACCTCACAATATAAGTTTTAGTTGTGCAATAATACAAGCGCTGATGGTTTCTGAGGTACCCTGGAGAACAGTAATAGATCACTAACTAATGCTATTTCTTGAGAGCGTAGATAGGATGCAAATTTTGCAAGAGGTATAGGTTGCAGACAAATAGGGGAAATGTTATCAGTGCTTTCTTCCCCGTCAAGTTCTTTTTTGCCCCTTTTCTTGATTCATTTATTACATATATACCTAGCCAATCAATTTGTTACCCCTTTTTTGGTCCTGTACAGAAAAATATTTGGGGGGGGGGTTGTTCAGGAATATGACATTTACAGTAACTACCAAGATGTACCATGTAAATCTGAAAATTGTCCAAGTGTAAATTGATCCTGCAGAATAATTTGGAGTGGTGGCTATTGAATTGCCTTTTCCCTTTTCGGTATTTGATGAAATCACAAATTCTTTTATTTCCATCATGCCAATGCAGCATAATTTTTCACTGTTCTTGCGAAATGCTGAGCTATGCATCTCAAGGGTGTGAAGGATTTGGAATCAACAACCGGAAACTAGAACTATCTCTAGAGAAGAGTAAAGAGAAAAATAAAATAAAACTACTCTAAAGCAGATAGTCAGGTACCCCGATACAGAAATCATTTGCTCTTCTTGATCATTTCCTCCATCTCTCTGCCTGGATTTTCACACCCATATACCTTCCGAGCATCATGACGGTGGCCTGCGGGTTGGTGCCTGGGGAGTACTTGAAGGTGGAGCTGTCGATGACCCTGAGCCGCTGCACGCCGAACACCCGGTAGTCATCGTCGACGACGGCGCCGACCTGGCAGCCGCCGTGGTAGTGCCAGATGGTCATGACGGTGTCCCTGCAGTACTGCTCCGGCGTCCGGGAGTCGTTGGCGTGGCGCGGCAGCAGGTTGACGGGGAAGTTGGCGGAGTCGGTGAAGATGGACTCGACGGAGGCGTTGGCGTAGGTGAAATTGGCGAAGGCCCGGGACTGGATGACCCGCTCGATCGTCTCGATGCCATGCACGCACCGGTCCAGGTCCTCCTTCTCCTGGAAGTAGTTGAACGTCACCGCCGGGTTCGCGCGCGGGTCGGTGGAGCGCAGCTCGATGTGGCCCGACGACACGGGCCCCAGGATCTTCTCCAGGATGAAGCCGCCCCGGAACGCCCGCCTGTCCAGCCGCCGCATCGCCTCCGCCGCGCGCTGCAGCGCCTCCGGCGTCCTCTGCTTCGGCGGCAGCGTGCCGAGCTGCCCGGTCTGCAACTACATTGTCAGTATGGAAGCACCCATAAAATGCAGAGGATCGGAGGCGAATTGGAACTTGGAAGCACCTGAGGAGAGAAGAGGCCGAAGTTGCGAGCGAGGCGGCGGACGCCCTCGGAGACTGGGATGCCGAACTCGGAGCCGCTGACGCCCTCGATGAAGCTGCCGGTGCGGGTGATCCCCACGACCTGCACGAGCGAGAGCGCGACGGGCACGGGCGACGGGATGAACACCGAGTTCATGGGATTGTCGGCCACGCCCTGCCCGACCATGGGCTGGTCCACTAGCACCTGGACGCCGTGCGCCTCCAGGTGCGCCTGCGGCCCGACGCCGCTCAGCATCAGCAGCTGCGGGCTCCCCAGCGTCCCCGCCGATAGGATCACCTCGTTCTTGCCGCCGTCCTGGAGGTACACCCGGTGCTGCACCCCCAGCGGGTCGCTGAACACCACGCCGTACGCCACCGGGTACGGCGCCCCCTCTGTCATTTACACAGGAGCAAACAGCCGTGCGAATTCTTCAGTCCAGAACCGTCGATCATGTGTGCTGCCCTGCACGAGTCACGAGTGCAGGGGTGTGGAGGACGTACCCTGCTGCCTGAAGAGGATCCTCGAGACGGTGGCGTAGAGGAGCACGGTGAGGCCCCCGGGGCGCGCGTGGCGGAGGAAGTCGGCGGCGGTGTGCCGCTGCCCGCTGCTGTCGAAGATGGTGCCCCCGATCTTGGTCCCCGTGACGTGGTCGAAGGTGAACCCGTTGTCGGGCGTGACGCCGGCCTCGAGCAGCGCGTCGCGGAGCGCCGCCTGCCACGGCGGAACGTCGGGGCGGAACACCAGCGCGCGCTCCACCCAGCGGTAGGACGAGTTGACGAGGCGCGCGTCCCACCCGGCGGCGTGCACGTAGTCGTTGCTGGCGCGCGTGTAGAACCCGGCGTTGAGGCAGCTGCCACCGCCCAGCACCCGCGCCCGGGCGTTCACCACGCCGTCCTCGGAGATGAACCGCTGCGCCGGCGACGCCGGGGACGTGTCCGCCAGCGCGTCCGTGAAGTGCTGCTGGTTGGACATGTTGCGGTAGGGGAGGCCACCGCGCTCCAGGAGCAGCACGCGGGAGTGCTCCGACAGCGTCGCCGCCAGTGGGCAACCCGCCGTGCCGCCGCCGATGATGATGTAGTTGTAGTGCGACACCAGGGGCGCGTCCTGTGCGCGCCGCACGAACCGCAGGTTCTCGAGTTGCTCTGCACGCATGAGCACGGCAATCCAGACGTCACGAGACTGCAAAATGCGAAGAACATGCGACACATATACCCGGAAGTTATCGGGCACAAACCATCCTCTGAGAGTGCGACGAGGCACAAGGAGCCCAGGATGGTGGCTAGAACCAGCGCCGCCGAGCTCGCAAGCCCCAGCGCCATTTTCGCCGGCAAATTCAGCAGCCCTAGTGGTCAGATAGGAGAAAAGTTCGGATCGTTTATATATTTGAAGTTAGCTCATGGGTAGATTGAGAGTAGATGTTTAAATATACTGCGTGGTTGTTCTACGGTGTAAAGATGAGTTGCGAGGAATCGAGGATGTGATAATTTTGCAAAGAATGCTTTGCGTGCTGGAGGGATGATGAGATGAGTGAGACGAATTTATTGCGGGCAGCAAGCACGAGAGTTTACCTGCCAATCTTTGGGACTGTTTTTCATTCCATGCATAAACAAGTCCTGCAACCTATGTATGTTTGATCCGTCCTTCTCACCCTCTCATCGTTTTAGTTTCCTGTTACGAGGACGACGGAATTGGAACGGACTGAATGCCAAAGTATCTTATTTTTTTTTACTCCCTCCGTCTTAAATTCTAGAGTTGTCTTGAATATGATTTTTATCCTAGCTTGCACATTGTCTTACTTACTCATTGAAATTTGTTTCTGAAACCTCAATGTTAATTCTCACTAATGCTCCATATTGATTCCCTAGATGTACTAGAAAACTAAATAAATATTAGAAATTCACACAAAATCAGAAACATCTGACCATCAATCATGTAGACTCGAGTCATCATAGCGATCAGATCTATTATATTTGCTAAAAGAATTATCTACCTCTACCATTATAAAAACAGGACCTCTTAAATATATATCTAAACTAAGTAAACTAAAGTAACTTCCTAATTTCATCTAAATTATCCACCTATGCCATTATGCAAAAATAAATTATCCACCTACGCCATTATGCAAAAAAGAATCTAAAGTAATCTCTAAATTTTACGTCTAAATTACTTGTATCTTTAATAACAAATTACTTATATATGACATTATTAAAAATATCCTACAATAACCTCTAAATCAGATCGAAATTAAATACATGTATTATTATAAAAAATTCCCAAATTACACATCACATAATTCTAGATAATTTCTAGCGTTGTTAACATTAAAAATACTAACATAAGATATACATGCATAATGCGTGTGTCATCATATAGATCATGCATACATTTATGGAAGAAATGGTGATATTTTTATGCTAATATAGTTCAAACTAAGGGTTCAATTAAATGCATGTCAAACAAATATGGAGGTGCCTTGCAAAGTGAAAAGAATCTATAAATATGAATGAAAACTATTAACTAATAAAGTTTATCACAACCATATAAAAATAGTGCATACCTATGTGAGTATTTTTGACAACTTTTTATGAGTTTCTAAAATTTTTGTCTCTTAAAATTACTAGCTCATGCGAGAGAAAGTGTTGATGGACTAGTTTACCACTTTATCTTGATATACGTATGTGTATCTCCAAAGATACAACCATAAACATAAGCAGAAATGACACTATAGCATAGATATGAAGTAAAAATATATCCACAGTAAAGGTCACTTAAGTAAAACTAATACTAGCTACCATGACATATTATCGTGTCTTTATTTTGATAATCTCAAAGTCCATGAGTACAAAGTTGCGTGCTTGCTTCCTTAGCTGAAGCTGCCTATGGTCGACGGACATTAGCATTCACATAATCAAAAGATCGTGGTTGGAAATGCACATTAGAAGCAATGTAACTGTAAGTAAGAAGAAATTGATGGATATTTGTGTGTAATAACTTCTGAGTTGGTTGGATAATACATCAGATGCCAATCCAATCAACAATTCAATTGATAGAATATAGCAAGTTGAGTGATGCACTGAATGAAGCGGACATAACAAATGATTAGATTTCGTGCTATGTGTTAGTCTGGCACTTCGTGTTAGCATCGATTGTATTGTACAATAAAGACGAATACTCATAATATACTATTGGCATAATTAAACTTTGTTATGAGTGCTGAATTTTTCAAGCCACTATGATGTACTTCTATGAACATACAACAAAATAGAAGGACATAGGGTAGGGTGGTCGAAAGAAATAATGTGGCACCAAGGGGATACACTTATGGAGGCATAATGAACTATTTTGGAAACCCTTTACTACTACCCTTTGAACCTGCATTTCCCAATGGACAATTACTTTGTCAGCTACAACTTCAAAGGCTGGAACTGAACTTATATAAGATAAAGGATAAAATATAATTAAGTTCCAACATCCGGGTTCACCAAATAGAAGGAAAGCACGAAAACAGAATTTAGAGGGCGGCAAATGTTGACTTCCACTCAAAAGAACAATAGATAGAAATGGTCCTCCGTATTTTGCACTAAACAATGTCTCCACGATGAGTTGTTCAATCTTCAGAGAAGACGTTTTGATTGAAAAATCTAAAAGCGTAAATGTTGCTTACAAATATATAAGTTACGTACCCATGAGACAAATTGTTAGCATACACCATTATTGCTGTGAGAAACCAATGTGAAGTGTTCCTGTTTCATGTAGCTGAGGTGAATGTGTAATTTAGAAAGTGTTACAAAAGAAAAAGTAGATAAAAGTATCATTGCACCTATCCAGCAAAGATCTTGATGACCGCCTATCACATTAACCATTTGCAGCCGTTCAATGAACCTCCTTTTCTTGGATTAGCGCTCTTGCATCTTTTCTTAATTTCTTTTATAAATTCTTAGTTCAACCTAAACGGTTAGCAGATGCAAAGCAAAAATAAAATAAAATAAAATATTATAGGTGAAGAGAAGCGCACACGTTGAATTCTCAGACTTTCTACACCACCACTGGGATACCCTTCAGTATTACCCTCTGACTCGATTGAGGAATAAGGTACCCACAGGTTCCACCGACTAGGATACTGATCAGCCTGCAGGTGGGTCCGCCCGACCATGCCGTGTGGGCCAAAGCGTGAAGTTCTGTGAAGCACAAGCTTGTAGGCTGGACAAACGGATTCTGCTCGGATATCACGAGATACTTATTGTAGACCGACTCAAATTGATTTGCTTGTAACAACCGACTAGGATTAGATCCTATTTGACTTGTAACCCTAGTATAAGACGCCCCCCTCGGGCACATGAACTCTTGGCGCCTAAGATCAGCAATGCAATCCACCAGAACAAATGGCATAGGGTATTACTCAAAAATGCCCAAACCTGTCTAAACCTTACGTCCTTGTGTTACCATTCAAGTTCTTGGTCTTATGATCTCCCCCGCCTACAAATCTACTACTTGGATAACGCCCTAATGGACTGCCGGTCACTAAATCCGACAAATAGCGTGCTAGGGAGGGGTGATCGCCACATGCTCTTAGCAAGCTTGATGACAGATTTATCACCACTTACATCTACGTCGTTGCATCGTCAGGCTGATTTGGCAACTCAACGAGATTTGTTCCACTCAGTTGCTGGTCTCATCCATCTGGTATGATGGTGCGGGTCCCTGTACCGTCGCTTCTCCACTGCATGCCGACCTCCAGGCACAGTGCTCTAGATGCAGCTTGGCATCGTCTCAAGTATCGGCCCCGGCCTCGATTCGTGGGTGATTCGGTAATATCGACTTCGGCGCATAGCGTGCGTATTGGATGGATCAGGATAGGTGCGTATGTTAGGAAAAATTTTCTTGCTTTTATATTATTGTTCTATATTCAATCTGAGAGCTCTTTTATTTCTGTGGTCGTCGGAGATTATCATAATCTCCTTTTTCCTCTAACGCAGGTTACATACTACGCATGCATGGAACAACAACATGGTAAGCAACTCTACATCAATCAAGCTTGGCGACTCAGCGACAACGTCCTGAACCGCAACCACGCTTCATCGACTCTCCGCCGACCATGACAAACTAAGACAATGCCCGAGGGCTCCTTGATCCTAAACACGAAGATGACACATGGATTCTCCGATTCGACCATGAATCAAGCTAAGTCATATATTCAATTAAATATTTATGACTTTTGTATACCTTCATACGCGCCGACTTCTCTATGTCTCCGCGATTTCCGCTGACCACATCAGTCACACCCTGACTGCTTACACAGCTTGATCCGTCCACTACACGAGCAGTCGGGGCTGCGCCCTATGAGTGCCCAGTGCATGCTCTCACTTTTCCACACAGTTCCAACCGCTTTGCAGCTTGTCCGTCTTTTTTAACGGTTGCTAGAGTACTCGGGTAGCACATGCCTTAATCCGTGAAGTCTGGCCCTCATGTGTCATTCCTGCTAAGCCCACTCGAGCTCACTCTCAGCAACAACTTGGTAGGGTCAGGTGCTTAAACATAACAGGCTAACTACTCGGGGAAATTACCTAGCCTACAAGAGCAGGATGCGCAAGAATTTATTTTTACACCGATTAAACTTTTGAATTATTCAATTATTAAATATTCTACATTATGCTACATAATATTTGTATTGTCCTTTTACAGCTCAGAAACTACTTGGCGTGCCTCCTGCTGCTCAGCCGACCTCCCAGGCTCGGGGGCTCGGGGCGGGAGGCGATGCGGCGTGCTTCCGTGGCTCAACCGGTTCCCAAGCTTGGGGTATGGGCGCCACAAATGACTCAACGTGTCTCCTGCCGCTCAACCGACCTCCCAGCTCGGGGGCTCGGGGTGGGAGGTGACTCAGCGTGCTTCCGCGGCTCGACCGGCTCCAAGCTCGGGGGTGGGCACCACAGACGACTCGGCGTGCCTCCTGCCACGCAGCCGACTCCCAGCTCGGGGACTCAGGGCGGGAGGTGACTCGGTGTGCTTCCGCAGCTCAGCTGGCTCCCAGGCTCGGGAGTTGGGTGCCATAGACGACTTGGAGAGCCTTCTGCCTCTCAGCCGACCTCCCAAGCCTGGGGCGAGAGGCAACTCAACATGCTTCCTACAACTTGGCCGACCTCCTAAGCTCGGTGGCTGAGCGCAGAATATCACTTGACGTGTGTCCATGACGTTTCATAAGACGAAGACTACAAGATCAAGGATTTTCCTTTGAGAACTACACAGCCTCCCGGCAACCGGACGATGAAAGCACTCGGGCAAAGCTTATCCAACTCAGCATTCGCGTCGGGCTGCAGCTCGACTCCACACCGCTCGAGGGCTTGACGATTTTAGATACCTTTGTACCCTCATGGAGGGCCAAGCCGACCAATAGTGGGCCGGCCCAACTTGATGAAGAAGGTAGAAGACAAAGTCCGGCTAGGGCTCCCCACATGTTGTAATCTGAATAGATCTCATCTATAGTAACCGACTAGGGGTCTTGTCATGTAACCCTACCCCTCGAAGTGTATAAGGGGAGGTAGGGGTACCCTAGGAGGACAACCAATCCATCCTGACACATCCCACCATCCAATCCCACCCAAGCGCAGGGCGCAATACAATCCACCAAACAGGACGTAGGGTATTACGCTACACTGGCGGTCCGAACCTGTATAAAGTTATGTGTGTTGTGCCGTGTGTTACCATCAAGTTTATGATCTTGCGATCCTCTCAACCATCTGGGGACCCCTAAGTGGACTGCTGGTCAATAAATTCGACACCCACTAAACCTGCATTTTCCACAAATAGCAAAACAAAGTGATAGGATAGCCAATTAGTTTCAAAACAGTAACCCGTGCTTTGAGGGGTATTAAGAAATTTATTCTCTCGTCATAGCATTCAATCTTATACTACCTCTGTTCTTGATTATTGACGTTTCAGACAGCTAAAATGACTTTTAATTAGCTATGTTGAGCTGTCGAACGGAGGGAGCAAATAGTTATTCAGCTCCCCATGAAAGAAGCTATCTTTCAAAAGTGATAACAACATATACACACATGAAGAAGACAGAAGAATATCGATATGCCTATGGAGAAGAAAAGAAACCACTTACCCACATGAGCAAGGAGTCTATGAGGCCAGGAACAGTCTGTCCCAGTTCTCTCCTTTTTCCCTATCGTCAATGGAAAAAGAAAAAAAACATCGACGATCCTAACTGAACAAATATATAACACCATACATTCATTTTGGAGATGGTGGTATACTAGTATGGATATAAAACAATGCTGGAAAGTGGAACGTTGCATTTAAACCACATCATTTTTGCAGTTCCCCGCATAGTTTGGAGGAAAGAAAGTCCTGAAAATCTTAACCCTTCAGGTAGTATCATATAAGATTTATTTGAAAAATATACCCATGAAACAAATCTACCAACACTGAGCTGCAATCGTATGATTTTGAGCGCAATCCAAGCATATTATCTAAACTGATGCAAAAGAAGAAAATTGGTTAGCTATTCTGATGCTGTATCAAATATCAAACACATGTACCAATAGTCTTAACATTGCTGAGCAACTGAAACGGTTAAGCGCAAAGGTAACATCATAATAGGCATGTTTTTTTTCTAGATTTGGAATGCCATGACTACCTATCTGTCTCCTTGACATGTAGGGCATGATTGGTAGCCGGGAGGGCACTGTCCGCTGCACCGTCCCGAACCTTCTCGTGCACTCTCGCATGTTCGGTTGGCCTTCCCGAACCGAAACGCTGCACCCCCCGTTCCTTTCTCCATTCCATCCCGCATCGGCCCGTCCGCCCAGAGGGCTCTTTCGCTCGCGAGCCAGGATGGAGCGATGCTGGCGGGAATTTTTCGGTGAAGCGTGGGAGATGGCGCCGTCCCAGAGCTAGAGGCGCGGGAGGCTTATGGTGACCTCCCATCCTCCCTCCACTGTCTTCGCTCCGCTCCTCCCTCGTGCGCCTTCTCCTCTCCCTCCTCCTATTTGACCTCGGTTTGCCAGTGGATCGAGGTACTCCGGCGGCGCCCTGTGCCTCTGCCGGTGCTACGACGGTACATCCCCCCTCCTCTTACGCTGCTTCATCCCTTCTCCCACGCTGATCTGTTGATTCGTCTTATTTTGCTTGGTGTCGATGAACCCTAGGTTCTTCTTCTCTCAGATCCGTGCGCTCCTTTTGTTGTTCTGTATCTGAATTTATGGTTGTGATGAACCCTAGGTAGTTTGTGATGTCAATCTATGGTTGTCACATATAGAGATCGATCTGATTTTTTTTGTTCTTGTACCATCCTCCCGGTGGGTCGAGGTCCTCCGGCGGCACCCTGTGCCTCCGCCAGTACTGCAACGGTACATCTTTCTTGGTGTCGATGAACCCTAGGTTGTTTCTGATGCGGATCTATGGTTGTTCTACATCTGCATTTATGGTTTTGATGAACCCTATGTTGTTTCTTATGCGGACCTATGGTTGTCACGTATACTTGTCGATCTCACTTTTTGTATCCTTGAACCATGGCTTACTCCTTTGCAACCAATCATGCCCGTAGTACTGGGTTGAGCAAAGTGCCTAGGTCGATGATGAATCCTTGCCATCGGAGGAGCACCTTCGGGTGTGGCAGCCACGTCTAGGATAACATGTACTTCTGAATGTTTGCTTGCTTAACAACATGACCCCAAGTTCTTCTACTGAGCTCTAATGAACACTGCATTGTATTCTTAGACATGGACTTGCAAGGTAGGCGCCGGGCTGCGGCTGCTCTTGTTGCTGCTGTTGCTGCATGGTTTTTGATGTGGTTTAGAAGAGAGCTGAGGATGCTCAATCTATTACTTATGGACCCATGGCAGAGAGGGACAAAGAGAGGAATAGCAACCTCAGATTCATTTATGAATCCAATGATGTCCATTGTGTCAACCTACTAAGGATGAGGAGGGCACCTTTCTTCCAACTCTATGACTTGTTTCGGTCTAGAGAGTTGGTTTTGGATAGCATCCATGCCATTGTTGAAGAACAAGTTGCAATATTCTTGCATGTAGTTGGACAAACCAAAGGTTCAGGATCATTAACATGACATTTAGGAGGTCACCTCAAACTATCAGTAGGTTCTTTCATCAAGTCTTGTATGGTGAGTTGAGAAATGAGTTGATTGTTTCACCATCCACTAGTTTCCATCATAGGATCCTTGGCAGCAAGAGATGGAACCCATATTTCAAGGTTGGTGGCCCTTTCCTCATTGTAAACCAATTGACCTTACCCATATGGTAGTAACCTGTTAATATAGCTATTTATTTTTAGGATTGCATAGGAGCAATGGATGGGACACATATTTTAGCTAGAGTTCCTTTGAAGATACAAGCTGCCTTTAGAGGCAGGAAGCACACCATCACTCAGAATGTACTGGCAGCAGTGGACTTTGATCTTAGGTTCACATATGTGCTTACTGGTTGGGAGGGATCTACACATGATGCCCTAATTTTGTCAGATGCTCTTGAAAGGAATGATGGCCTTACAGTCCCACAAGGTACCATACCTCACATATACACATGCCAACAAATTGCACCCACTAAACTGATAAACCATCTTCATTTGTTACATTGTCTAGGGAAATTCTATCTTGTGGATCCTGGATATGCAGCTAGGCCTAAGTTCCTGCCGCCATATCATGGTACAAGGTACCACTTGAGGGAGTTTGGTTCTAATAGGCCACAAAACCAAAGAGAGTTGTTTAACCTGAGGCATTCTTCTCTTAGAGTGATAGTAGAGAGGGCCTTTGGCGCTCTAAATAATAGATTTAGAATCCTTGACAACAAGCCTTTCCATCATAACAAAATCCAAGTGAAGTTGGTTCTTGCCTATTGTACTTTGCACAATTGGATACTTAGGCATGGACAAGATGAACATGTCCCCACTGAAGCTGCTTGGACTCCTAACTCCACTGATACTCCCCCTGAGCTAGAACATAGTCCTGACAATGAAATCTGGGCACAATAGAGGATGCATGGGCTGCACAAATGTGGCAGAATAGGGGATCTTCTAGAGTTTAATTCCACTGAAGTACTTGGGGTTCATATACTATTTAGTAGCATTGATGAATTTGTAATATGTTCTGAGACCTATGGTACTTTGCTATGATGTGTACCTGCAATCATGAACAATATCTTGATATGATGTTTGCATGCAATATTTTCTTTGCTGTTTGATTCCTAAGTACTTTGATGTTTCTTTTTCTGATGCTATTGTGGTTAGGACATGGCTGTGATGGGTGAGGAAGTTGTTGGTGTTGCCAATAAGGCAGGGGCTCAGGGTGGGGTGGCTGTTGTGGAGGAAGGGAACCCAGCAGCCCCTCCACCCAATGGAGCCCAACCTGGGGGCCGATGAAAGGCTTCAAGGAAGTTCATGTTAGGCAAGTTGCTAGGATGATTTCTGATTTTGCTGAAGTCAATGTCACCACCAACCAAATTTACAACCACCTGCGCAAATGGTGGCAGAGGTGGGTTAAGATTGCTAGGCTCAAGGATCTCAGTGGTGCTCTTTGGAATGAGGAGCATCACATGATAGTCCTTGAGGAGGAGCATCTGATAGGGCACACTAAGGTTAGGTCACAACCATATATCAAACTATATGGTTAATAATTACCCTTTTCTCTAACTATTGCACCATCTCTTTGCCCAACTAGGATCATCCTGCTGATGCCAAGTTCTTGAACACCCCAATTGAGAACTATGTCCAAATGGAGGCCAGTTTTGGATCTAGCTAGGCTACTGGTAGGTTTGCCATGGGTTCCAATGAACCTTTAGGTGTACCAACTGACCTTGGCCACCTTGATGGTGGAGATGTTAGATCAGAGATAATTAATTTAGATGGGAATGAGGGTGATTCTGGTAAGCAAAATGCAGCCTCCAATGGGCTGGACACCTCAAAGGGTTCTGATGATAAGGAAGGAAGAGGTGGTAAAAGGAGGAAGTTGTGTGAGGAAGAATAACAGTTGATGCATGGTATGACTGTTGCTGTTGGCTCTGTTGCAGATGCCCTCAAGGCTCCTCAGCACAATGAGGTCCATGAGTATCTTTATGGTTATATCATGTCCTGTCCTGGGTACTCACAGGAGGACCTGATGTTTGCACTTGTGTACTTGCTGAAGAACAAAGCAGAAGGCCTATGCTTTGTTTAGATGAGTGAAGCCCATAGGATCCTTTAGCTTAGGACCTACCTGAGCCAAGCCAACTTTCTCTAGGTGCTTAAGGACTGCCATCTGATATTTTGCTTGCCTATGCTATAGTCTGACATTTTGGGTTAGCACTAACCACTAATGGTGAGGGTAGAGACACCAATTGAAGCCTATCTAAGGCTGCATATATTTTTATATAGCATAGGACACATGGTTCCACTTTGAGAGGTGATTGGGAGGGATCTGTTGGGTGTGTAAACTTGAACACCTGCACCTTGTGGTTGTGATGGATGCCATGTCTTTGTTCTAGTTATTTGAACTTTCCTGTTGGTTTAGTACCTGGTGATTCCATCTTTCTTTGATCTTGCATATATGTTGGTTATTTTGAACTATCTACTACCTGGTGATTCCATCTGTCTTTGATCTTTCATATATGTTGGCTGCTTTATTCTGACTTGATGGTGACATATGTTATTCAAAGTAAGAAACTATTCCCATGATGATTGGATATTTGCCCAATTAAATGTAGATAGGTACCATAAGAGGACCTTGAGCTTGTGAGGGACTATGACATTGTTGTTGTTGTTGTCAACTGGTACTGCATGTTACTTATTTTGTCGATGTGCTGTTACTGCCTTTTCTGTTGGCACTGTCCTGCTGTTTCTATTGCCAATGTGCTACTGTTTCTGGTCTTGTTGAGGGGAAATACTAACGATCTCCTCTAGCCCATGGAATCAACGAAACGTAAAGGCCTAGGCCCACCTGAGATGGCAAGATTGCCGTCGGCCCAATATGGGAAGGAGAGATCACGTTCCGCCTCGCCCGACCCGGAGTCCCGGGGTCGGACGTTCCCGACCCCTTGGAGACTAAACTCCGCCTCGCCCGACCCAGGGGACCAAGGTCGGGAGCGCCCGACCCCCGCCACAAAACTCCGCCTTGCCCGACCCTGGGTGCGGGAGTCGGATTCATTTGGGTCCACAAGACGAATATCCGCCGCAGGCGCAGATCAGAGGATCAGGGTGCTGATCTCGTGGGTCCCCCTATCGGCCTCACTATAAATGCGCTGTGGCCCTGGCATGCAGAAAGGGGGTGGCGCCCCCAATGTAACCTATCACGAATATCCATGCGCGACTGTGCAGCGCGAGCTGCAGTGGCCGCGGCTCCCTCTGATTTGTCACAGGATACTCATGGCCTGCGCTGAACGGCACAGGAGGGCGTATCGCTCATTCTCGCGCCCCGTGCTCCCGATGACAGGGATGCGACGTCCGTGTCTCACAGGTGATCAGCGGGGTAACGGAATCGGCCATCCTCTCTAGCGGACACAGATGCCAAGGCTGAACATCATCATCGTGCTCGGCAGCAACGGCGACCGGGGAGATCGACGACAGGATCTGGAAGAAATCGCCTTCCCTCGACGGCCGCGCTGACAGGGGCCGGAGGCCGGAGCGAGGAGCGGCGGCCCTGGGTCCCTCTCCTTATGTCATATTTTACTTAGCTTATCTCTTTTTACTTCTCCTCATGCCTGCCTCATCTGTAACCCCGAGTTCCTCCTTGCGCTATAAAAGGAGGACCGGGGGTTGTGAGACGGGGGACTCTCTCTCTCAAGCAAACAGAAGACACTCGCACCCACTTAGAACATCAATGCACTCTCAAGAGACTTGGGATCAGCTCCCTCTCTCGCACTCCTGTAACCCCTACTACAGAACCCCGTGTGGGTAACACGAGCAACCTCGATACTGGACGTAGGGTGTTCCTCTGCCCGAACCAGTCTAACCCCATGTCTCCCACGCTACCATCCGAAGCCTTACGCGCATAAAAGAAAATTTACTAGTCTAAGTCTCGATCCACGAATCTTGACAATGACAGGTCTTCTATTGCTCTTGTGTCACTGATGCTCCAAGCTCAAGGTCAAGGGAAGATGAAAATAAAATCTGAGGCCAACACTTACTATATCACATTTGCTTTTATCATATATCTACCTTTGCAATTGAATCAAGTTTTATTTTCTTTATAAGGCACAATGGCTTGGTATGTTGTGTACCGAGGTAGGAAGCCTGGAGTGTATGCAAATTGGGTAACCTGTCATCAGCAGGTCACCGGTTATCCTAATTGTTGCTACAAGAGTTTTAGTTGCAAAGAAGAGGCAATTGCATCTTTCCTAGAGTCCCTTGGTGATGAAAATGTCAAAGAAGCTACTATCGGTTCAAAAAAGATGGCAAATAAACTTAGTTGGCTCCATATCATAGTTATGCTAGAATTTATTATTATTACTGTACTGCAGTAATTAGTTGATTTTGGTAGTAGTTCATCAGGATCAACCTTTGCTCATTTTCATGAACATTGGTGGTAACCTCACCAAAATGGTACTAGGGTGCTCCGATCTCCTCCCATTCAACCTACCAAACATGATCTGGTGTTTCTTGTCATACACAATAACGATCCATCCAGTGCAACCAAACAACCCTTGCGTGATTTAGGACGATAGTAAAGTGCAACCAAACAAACCTCCCAGTATCGCTCTATGCCGCCTCCCACCATCCGGTACAGCCCATCCATTCTGGATGGCCTCCTCCTTTGCAACCAATCACGCTTGTAGTCCACTCTTTGCACTCGACGATGGTGACTGCGGGGGTGTTTGGATACCATGTGCTAAACTTTAGCAATATCACATCGGGTGTTCAGATGCTAATTAGGAGGACTAAACATGAGTTAATTATAAAACTAATTGCAGAACCGTGTGCTAATTCGCGAGACAAATCTACTAAACCTAATTAATCCATCATTAGCAAATGGTTACTGTAGCACCACATTATCAAATCATGGACTAATTAGACTTAATAGATTCATCTCGTGAATTAGACTCCATCTGTGCAATTAGTTTTGTAATTAGCCTATGTTTAATACTCCTAATTAGCATCAAACATCCAATGTAACAGGGGCACATGTATCAAACACCCCTTGCGAAGAAAAAATTATCAAACTGAAAACTTCTATTCATAACATTGCTGCAAAAAAACAAAGCTGATAACATGAACACACGATTAGCAACAGTTTGGAAGATGGTATGGATAAATATGGCCATGGAACTATTTCCTTCCCAGACCATCAATATAGTCATAATTTTGTGCTTTTGCTAAGACTATGTATTTCAAATCAAAGAAAAGCTTTTACTATGCAGATCATATGACAGCAGGAATAAATGTAAAGTGAACGAAGGCAGGAATCATTACTTAGGCCTGGTTTGGTTTCTTTGCTTATTTTTAGCACCCGTGTTTAGATACTAATTAGAAGTATTAAACGTAGACTATTTATAAAACCCATTACATAAGTGGAGGCTAAACGGTGAGACGAATCTATTAGGTCTAATTAGTCCATGATTTGACAATGTCAACGCTACAGTAAATATTTGCTAATGATGGATTAATTAGGCTTAATTAGGCTTAATTAGGCTTAATAGATTCATCTTGCCGTTTAGCCTCCACTTATGTAATGAGTTTTATAAATAGTCTATGTTTAATACTCCTAATTAGTATCTAAACATTCGATGTGACACGTGCTAAAAAAAGCAAAAGTAACCAAACGGACCTTTAGTCGTACTATAATTATGTGAATCGAGGCATCCAGGATGTAGGAAACAGGCAGCTCCGATAGGACCGAAGCAGACGCAGATGGAGGCGAGGATGAAGGGCCTGGCAAGCGAGGCTACAGTTGTTGCGGAGACAACGATTCCCGATCAGGGCCATGATGGGAGGGAGATGTGGTGATGGGCTGATGACACAGGAGTGGGTGAGGAGAAGGACGACGGTCGGTGCTCCAGCGGCGTGGGTACGCGGCACGGCGGCAGTGAAGGCAGAGATCGGCCTTGGCCGCAGCTGAGCTAGTACCACTCCCTGGTTCGCCTACAACGGCATCACATCCCTTGCTCAGCCAACTCCGTGCACCTCCGACTATCGCGGAGCCCCATCTGCACGTCCTTGAATCTCACCGGCGGTGAGTGAATCGAGCCGCACCCCACGGGCTTCTCAGCTTAACGCGAGGGAGGCGGAGGTGCCGAGGAGAAAGGTGGAGAGAGAGACAAGATAGAAGAAGCTTTAACCTAGCGATCTCTAGTGTTGGTTACAGCGGAGATGGTGATGGGCGTGGTCAAGGAGGCAGAGGAGAACGCCACGGGTCAGATCCGGCGACGAAGCCCTCTCCGGAGTCGTTGGCCTGGGTGGGGAACCAGAGGATCACAATGATTGTAGTGGCTCAAATGCGGTCAGCCTCCATCGCTGTCGTTTTACCCTGCCCCGCTGATTGATTGCCGTCTCCACTGCAGGCGCGCAGCTTCGGCGTGCAGCTGACTCAGAGGGTGTATGGAACCTGTCACCTCGGATGTTTGATACTAATTAGAAGTATTAAATATAGTCTAATTATAAAACTAATTGTACAGATGGAATCTAATTCGCGAGACGAATCTATTAAGCCTAATTAGTCCATGATTTGACAATGTAGTGGTACAGTAACCATTTGCTAATGATGGATTAATTAGGCTTAATAGATTCGTCTTGCGAATTACAGGGGTTCTGCGGTTAGTTTTATAATTAGCTCATATTTAGTCCTTCTAATTAGCATCCAAACATCCGATGTGATCCTCCTAAAGTTGTACCTCATATCCAAACACCCCCTCACTATGTGAGCTGCTGTTGCCTTCTTTGTTACCGGTGGAGAAGGACGGCCACGACGCTGAGCCGGAGCACCTGGTTAGAGGAGCCGGTGACGGCGCCGGAGCGGAAAGTGAGGCTAAGATGGCAGCTAGGATGCCGTCGTCGCGGCACCGCTGGCGGCGAGCAGAGCACCCGATATGAAGAGGTAAACGATGGCGATATATTCTGCGCACACGGACGCCGCACCTGATCGGGCCCACGTGCCGGCCGCCGCATTGGGTGGAGCACGCTCGATGGGTCGCTCAGCACCTCTTTTACAGTTTGCACAGCGTGAAGTAGATGCAAGCACGTAGCGGTGACACGCAAGGCTTAACAGTAACAAACAGTAACTCGATGTCTTCTCTTCAGCCATATGCAGTTATAAGTTATGTGCATACTTAGTCAACTACACTTGCTCGTGACAACATTTCTTTTTGAAACGAACTGTGCATAAGCGTTGTTAATTATATTAAAAGAAGAATAGGTCCAATAATTATTAGAACTAGACCGGACATCGAACCGGTAAGGTTCTCGGTTCAAAGGTTCATTGGTTCGACCCTAAAGAACCGTTGAACCGCCAGTTCAATAGGTTCACGTTCAATTGAACCGGCCACAAAATATCCAGACCAGCATATAATATCGTCGATAATTAATAATAAATAGTTGATCAAAAATAAAAATAAGCTCATAACTAACTTAATGGTACATTTTGAAAAGTTGCACAGCAAATTTACTTGGTGTTCCCAATTCAATGCTCTCTTACTGGAACGAGATTAACATTCTATAAATCAGTAAATCACCTTCATATGCAAACTGGAACTTAAAAATGGAAAATATTCAGAATACTAAAGATCTTACAAATGAAAAAACCAAGCCGATGTGTATTACCAATTCTCGTGTACGCAATCTCAATGATCAGGAAGAAAGTGTGACATAATTTCTACAAATTGTTGAAAGCACAAAGTGGTGGCAACCGGCAAATAGATTATTTGTAACTTTCCATCTCTCATGAACATTCTATCAAACACCTGGTGGGCACGTAAGAATTCATCCATCTTGGCAGAGCATTTTCACGAACAGTGATGTGGCGTTTAGATTATTATTTACTGATCTAAGGCTGACCGTACCGTAGGACGCCAACCGCGCCTGCATGCGCATCGCCTGGGACGCGCGCACCGCGCGCCTGTAGAGCGCGCGGGCCGCTACCGGTCGCGCGGGGAAACGCCAGGAGTAGCGGTTGAGGGTAAAGGAGAGAGAGAGTTGGGGGAGGGAGAGAAAGAGGGAGTGAGGGAAATAAAATATGGAATAGTAAGTATAAAGTATGGAATAGAGATAATATAAGTGCGGAAGAAATGAGTATAGAGTAGAGAATCTCGATGACTAAGATAGAATATTTCTTTTAAGAGATAGAAATAGAGATCGATAAGTGCAGATAGCCTAAGTATCTAACAAAGCAAGCAGCGAGAGGAGGTAGGATAGTGTTTTGTATCCCTAGCAGACTGCGACATTCGCGGAGAACTGGACGCGGTACCTCACGATGCTCGCGCTTGAAGGGGAGATGCAAGCCTTGGGCAGGCTGCTGGGCATCGCACGCCTGGGCAGGTTGCAGGGCATCGCAGCCCCACAGGCCGGAGCTAAGGACTTGCCCGTCGCCATGCATCCTGCAGCTGCAAGCCGTCGCCTCTGCCGGCGAGAAGACACGGATTGGAGAGGCGAGGGTCGCTGCTCTGCTGGTGCTGGATGAGGCTGAGCTGTAGCTGAGTTGGGGTTGCCGGGTGCTAGCCATTTGCACGGACAAGCGAATGACGCCATCGCGGAGCCACCGACGGCGTGGCGAGGACCAACCGAGACGAGGAGCCGCCGCCGAATGTAGATGCAGATGGACCCGCACGGATACGGTGTTTCCTGTTCTGCCCTTTACCTTGGATGCGCTTTGCTGATTACTGACTGCTGAGGAACGAGGGGCAAACGCAAAAGCCGTCAGGTTCCTTAAAAAACCGGCCGGTCCACCGGTTTCGCAAAAAACCGGTCGGTTCATCTGGTTTTTACCGGTCCGATTGCATGGACGGTCTTTTAAGTGAACCGGACCGGTGGACCGGTTTCGCAAAAAACCGGTCGGTTCATCTGGTTTTTACCGGTCCGATTGCATGGACGGTCTTTTAAGTGAACCGGACCGGTGGAGGCGCTGGTTCAGTCTTTTACCGGTCGAACCGCCAGTTCGGTCCATTCCTGTTACGGACGGGACAGAATAACAAAGAAAATACTGGCTGGTTGGATTGGGAAACATGAGACGACCTAGAGTAAATGATTCTTAGCTCGTGCAACAATTTTACCGTGCGCCACCCACGTGAGACTTTCTAATCTTCTTGAGGTTAATCTCTCCTATAACCGACTCCATTTGAATGCCGTGAGAAACAAATCCCAGTACGATGGAAGCCCTTCTTACTTTTTTATTCTGTTGCTCCCATGTAATTGTACTCGAGGACGTCTGTCAGACTGTCACCCCAAACAACTTTGATTTGATTAATCACTTCACCCTTATCCATGTCCATTTAGATCCGGCAGCGGCAGCCACCATTTAAATATGTCTTGATTCGGTCTTCATCACTCCGGTCATCACATTCCTTGAACCTCGGTTTGTGTTGTCATTTTCTTCATCCCCTTGCACACACATCTATTCATATCATGTTGTCATCTTCATCCCCGTTGGATGTGTATAAGGTTTCACACACAACTATTCATATGATGTGTTCCACCAAAACCATTGTCGTTCATCACCTTTGACATTTTTTCACTGATTAAATTGAGCTTAGTTTCTGAATGTCCACGCTCGCGAAAAGAAACGAAGTAAAATTGGAGCCCTCTCAAGCTTCGAAATGGCACAGAAGCCAGCGCATAGAAAATGCATGATTTCCTACCATATTCTAACCTGGCTGCGATGTTAATGGGAATGGACACTCGCGTCGGGCATATATGCCTGGCTTAGCCAAGAATTGAACCCGGCTTACTGCTCTGCACTTGTATACGAAGTTGCGTCGCTCCACAAACCATAACGCGGCAGCCTACTCTGTTTCACTTCCTCTGCCTTTGGCTCTCTGCCCTCTTCCTCGCCCAACAAAACAGAGGAAACGAGACGAAACAAAACGAAGAGGCCCAGCCTGGTGTCCCGGACACGTACGTCAAGGAACTCCAGCCGCATCTTATTTCTGTTCATAGTCATAGATCAAAGGCCGTTTTCACATGCAATATGTACAAGACAGGCCTGTAAACATGGAGACTGGAGGGTGAGCGTTCCATCCTTCCCTGCCTGCGTCGTGTTCGATCGCCACGACCACGAGGAGGATCCGAGCGATGTACAGGGGCGTCTGTGCAAACGAACTGTGCCATCCCTTCCCTTCCCTTCACTTGTGGCCGCCGGGACCATTGCCGTCGGCGCGCGGCGTGATCCTGATGACGAGGCCGGGGAAGACGTCGTCGGGGTCGTGGACGTGCGGGTTCCGCTCCAGGATGTAGGGGTCGCCGCACCGGGCGCTGATGCTGTGCAGCGTCTCCCCCTCCGCCACCACGTAGAGCTCCTCGCACGGCCGCGCTGCCAGCCGCGCCCCGCGCACGACCGCCGGCCCGACTCCGCGCTCCTCCTCCCCCACAAGCGACCCCACCAGCAGCACGAGCGCCAGCACGCAGCACCACGACGCCACCTCCGAGGACGCCCCCGACCGAGGCTGCTCTCCGGCCATCGCTGGCGATCGATCGACACAACCACTTGCGAGACAGAGTTTGCTGTGAATTTGGTGCCTGTGTGTCTGTGTTTGGACTTGGGAGTAGCTAGGGGTCGGAGGTTTATATAGAGGACGGGGCCTCATGGAAGTTGGGGCGTCGTTGTAGGAGGGGACGCTGAGATGAAAATGGAGATGGTTCCGCGGGAGACGTCGGCATGGTCAGAGCTAAGCAGCCAAGCAAGGTAGCTGAAGTGGAGGGTTGGATACTTGGATTGGATGGTGCTCCATTGCAAGTTTGTCACTGTTCCCAGACTCCCAGAGTCCAGTCCATCAGAAAAAGGGACGCACTACTAGATTGGAGGGTATGGGACTACGGTTGAGCACTTGAGCTTTATCATTCTGTCTAGCCAATAATTTTTTTCGGTTCAGGACTGTTCAGTACAGTATTATAAATGAATTACTTTGTTGCAGAGAAAAGGCATCATCACATCTGCCAACAGAGGTACCGTTCTTTCCTGATGAGATGTTAACAAGCCGGGGTCTGTTTAGTTCCTCCCAAACTCCTAACTTTGACACTATGCAAAAAGAAAATTCTCCGTCACATCAAATTTGCGGTACATGCATGGAGTACTAAATGTAGAAGAAATCAAAAACTAATTGCACAATTTTGTTGTACTTTGCGAGACGAATCTTTTGAGCCTAATTAGTTAATATTTGGATAATAATTCACAAATACAAATGAAACGTTACAGTGTGCTACAGTGTTATAACAGTAATTTTGCATCTCCAAAGTTGGGCAACTAAACAAGACCCTTGGTAGGTCGATTTCTTTTGCAGAACATCGACTACGCAGGTAGGACAGGGTCACAAAACATGGCTTTAGGTGCTAAACTATCTGGATCACAAGCAATAACTAGCACAACTTTTTTCCCTTGGATGATCTTATTAGAAAGTGTGACAGCAAAAGATGAAAAGAGCGGTACAGAGACAAGTCACAAGACAACCAATTCATTTTTCAACCGAGCACACACGCATGGACGTCTACGAGTTGCCAGGGCGTCGGAAAGCTACAAAAGGCCCCATGTGGGGGCACCCAATTACGGGACGTGATCCCCATGCCATCCAAACGTTCGTGAACCTAAAACTTGTCGCTATGCAGGAAAAAGGCTAGCGGTTCATCCCAAACAGGCAGCAGATCTGACAAGATCTTCCAAACAAAAGTCCAAGAAAGCAGCTTCTTCTGGCTCCAGTGACTCTACTGCGGTGTCCTTTGCGGCCATCGAAGCAAAGGTTACCATTTTGTTATTGCTCACGGAATAACGACCACTAGCTGCCGTGTCCAAATTTTCGGCTTAAGGAACCTGTGAATCCGTCCCTGTGAAGGATATGCTAATTTAGTGGATTATACAATCTACGTGCGGCCAAATCATTCAGGTCATGAGGCCTTCCTTCGAGCGATGCATATGCATGAGAGACTATAGCCTCATCAGAGATTAGAGCGATGCAGTTTGCCCTTTGCCGTGCTTCCAAATGGTGGTGTTCGTTCTACGGAAACATGCACGGCGGGAAACCAGCTGCGCTGGGGATCCTCTGACCACGCCTTGACTCTGCCAAGCGCTGCGACCACTCCGCCTGCTGCCGCGACCATGCATGCGAGACAGCCAATCTCGATCGCGTCCGCGTCACAGAGCTCATGCAGGGCACGTACTCCAACCCAGCCGACATGAGCGTCGGCCGCGGCAAACGCCAAAACGGCCGAGGCCGGCAGGTGGCGCGCGGGAGCCGCCCCTCGCCCGCCGCACCTCCCCCGGCCCGACGCGTCGAGCGAACGCAATTACTCAACAGAGGATGGGCCGCCGCCGTGGGACGAAACTCCCATGCATGCCTGTGATGATGTCTCTCCATTCTCCAAGCTTCACCGGCGCGGCGGCGCATGGGGCAACGACGATGGATGGCTCTTGTGGGACCCCGGACCCGGCGTGGAAGTGGAATCTCTTTGCGCTTTTTTTTTCTGACGCATGCTGAGCCTTTTGGAAATTTTAGGCCAATGGAGTCCGTTGCGGGCTTGCGGCGGCTGATCGCGCATGCTCTCGTTCTTCCGGCCCCTGGGCTAGTCATCTTCTATGCAGAAATGCAAAGGAAAAAGGGTCGGGTCAATTAATCGAATACTCCTACAGAAACGAGCATTAGTTTCAGTTGGGAAACCTCATAAATCTCGAATTTCCCAAGACTGATCATTCAAGACTAAAGGTAGTCCCGGGTGTTTCACGTGGAATTAAAGCCATAGTACCAATCGGGACTAAAAGGTTTTGCGCAAAAAAATATTAGAAATTCCTGGGAGGCCTCCCGACATGCGCACATATGACCTGAAGCCTCGCGCACAGCTTCCTTACCATCTCGCATACACATCACATCTAACTGAGTAGGGGATGTAATCTTTCAACCGGGACTAAAGTTCTTGGAGGTTTTAGTCCGGATTTGTAACACCAACTAGGACTAAAGGTATCTCCACGAATGGATCATCTTTAGTTCCGGTAACAATTGAGATTTTTGTTGAGGATGGAAAATCATTTTTCTACCGGTGCTCTCTGCGCGTGCGTAGCGTGCGTAGCGTGCGTAGCGTAAGGTATACGTGGAGGCACCGGAGGTTGCTAGTGCTGAGTGGGAGGGAAAAGGGCAGGAGAGCTCTGAAGGGCAAGCTAGTGGTTTAGGCCGAACGACGGGACGAGGCACACTGCAGTGCTTTATCGTAACATATCACATGCGCCGTTTCTCTCCCTTTTTATCACATGAATCATGTTGCCGATTGGATTGTTCCTTCTCTTATTTCTTTTTCTCGAGAAACCGTCTAGAGGCAAATGTATATATGTGTAAAATCATTTCAATGAACACTCACACAGTATACTCTACATAGTTGCACTTCCATGCTACTATACTAACGATCTTCAAATTTATTTGGGATGTAGAATACATCTTACCGTGGATCTCAGCTTCATCTAAGAGCGGGTGGCCACAGAGAAAAACACAAACTATATGGACACGATCCAATGCCAGTGCTCGACGATGCCGTCCCTCCTTTGCGCGTAGTTGAATAAAGCTGTTGGTGCTGAAGCCTCTACCACTAGATGTCTAGATCCATGCTCTCGTAAGGACGCGGCTGTCCAATTCTTGCTCCGGTGGAAATGATGCCCTCTAGATTTGCCTTCGTAAGGCGGTGGAGCTCTTTTGCTGTTGGATCTTCATGTGCAAATCCTTGACACGAAACAAAGTAGGATGAAATTTAAGAAACACGTCATTATAAGTAGTGAACTTATGAACATTGATAAAAATTTTCTTAGCAGAGGCAACATGAAGAACATCATCGAAAGAAAAATCATACTTGGGGAATGAATATATTAGATTTACCAATATGACTTATACCTTTACCACTAGCAAGTAGCAACATGGATCTGATCTCCACCATTCACTAGAACAATCTTCCCATATATGAGAAGCAAGCTCCAATGAGGCGACCTAAAACAAGATTTCATTAATCATGGAGGAGAGAACGAAGATATGACAACACTTGTTGATCTTGCGAAATCCACTGAAATGCAGGCAGGATTCCCAACCTCCTCTTTTGTGTTGTCAGCTTTCTACTTGAATTTTTAGCGCACGTGCGTCTAGAAGACCAACATGAAAAGAGCATCACTGGCGATAGGTAGTAACTGGGCTCGCCACACTAGAAAATTCTCCCAAGTAAGCTTCTATGTGATAAAAGAATCGAAGCCAAAACTCTAATTAGCATACTACATGATCTCTAGGAGTAGCAGTGGTGGAGGTAGGAACCATTGGCCCCCCAGGATTTGGATGATTTATTGACTAAAACGTAAAAACCATGCTCTTGCAAATTAACTTGTGACATGATTAGTTGTTTATGGGAATAATAAAATTCTATTAAAACCATGGACACAGCAATATCCAGGTGAAGCATCCCATTCAAGGATGGTTCCTTGAGGACATTTACATCCAACAAGCATTGCCATAGCATGTACAGCTCTATTACATTCTGTAAAACAAAGAAAACCTGTATAAAAGCTAAAGTTTGAAGTCTCAAGAAACTTGATCTCACAAACAATTCTACCGATCTCCGCGAGTTTGTACTAGTCTGTCTCCAGAGTCTATTTAAAATTCATTACGTCGGTTTTCAAAATAATTCTAGTCATAACACACTGAATTGCTTTTTTCGTTGCTTTCAGGCAGTTTGTTATAGCCTCAGCACGGAGAGCGATCAGAGCATGTTTTCATTCTTCTTGCATTGGACTTATTAATAAACTCACATCGCAAATTCTTATCACAAAACCCTATCCACCATCATGACTCTTCAGGCTAAATGTCCCATATCCACATTAATCTTTAATTTATCTCCATGAGAGTGATTCCAGTTCCTCTCTTCCCTATGCTTGAAA
Organism: Setaria italica; assembly: GCF_000263155.2. Classification (NCBI taxonomy): domain Eukaryota; kingdom Viridiplantae; phylum Streptophyta; class Magnoliopsida; order Poales; family Poaceae; genus Setaria; species Setaria italica. The sequence goes on from NC_028458.1 coordinate 40,776,156, forward strand.
GCTCTCTAATTTTCTACAATATTTGAGAATTCGTTAGTGTGTATGTATAATATAATCCACATCATTTACATTTATTCTATGATCCCCTTCTCTAACTCAATTTTTTTCTCATGGCCATTGCCAAAGTACATTACACGCTCTTATTCTTATCTTTTCCTATAATCCCAATAACGTTAATCATTGCCTCTAAAGAAATTGTTAGACTTAATCTTGTTGTTTACATATTTTACGAGTTAGTCGTGTCCAGAATTGGTTTGTGTTAGTACTGTAGCTTTGAGTATATGTTTAGTTGTGTACGTGACCACGGGAGTGCTTTGCTGGGTTGTGCAGCCAGATGTGGCTCAACCTATGCGTGCGTGTGTGCTTATTTAAGCCATGTAATCAGAGGTGTGTCAAGTCTCTGGTAGTGAAGAGAAAACAAGTGCAAGTGCTGGTGCCGGTGTGCAGCACCTAATAGCCTTTGAGTGTGCTAGTGCTCCTCACAGAATTTGTGTTCCTGCGTGTGTGTTCTTCAGATGTATGTGTGTGTTTCCATTCATTGAGAGAAGCTAGCAAGGAGTGCTTGCTTGGGTTTGTGTAAACATCAGAGATCTTCGTGAGGAGAGGCAGGCCGATTGGCTTGATCAGTTCCAACAGATATCATATCAACAAATATTACTCCTTGCTACTCCAGTCTCAATTCCCTTTGCAATTCTTTTACACGCTTTCACTTAAAAAACAAATGGGTACCATCTTCGTCCAATATTTAGTTAAAGGCCGGATAACTAGTAATTTGGATGAAATGAATGAGCTCTAAATACTAATTTACAATACACACGTTAATATTTCTTTTTCACAAGTTTAGTATAGTCTAATATTTCAAGTTTGAACTAAACATAATTTTACTACAATGCACATTTTTTGTACATTTATATTACATCACAACTTTTTTCCAATTATCTAATTTTAATCTAAAGCTTTCCTGTAAACACGATCCTTTATGATTGTTTAAGCACAAGTTTATGACTCTTCCTTAATATTAAAATCCATTTAAGAATGGTCATTGACTACTTTTTAAGCTCATGGCTCGTTCCCAATATAAAATGTTACTCTGCCCCGAAGGAGTAGACTGTAATACATGTGAAAGTTGTTGAAATGGCCTGAGCCTTACGGCTGCCGCTGCAATTCATTATATAGGATATGAGTACATGACAGTTTTTTACATGGGCTGCCCTACTAGGATACAATGGTAAACAATAGAAAACCGACATGTTGCATCCATAAAGATCTTCAACATGCACATGTAGCAAGTCTAACACTTAGCCGACGCTCGAAATGTTAGAACTGAAGCTGGTTGGCTTTTCTCAGAACGAGACTATTGTGATACCCGGTCCAATTTGAATATGGTGTAGTGACCTATAAGCGTAAGTTCCTAGTGAGTAAGGGTGGAGCTAACTTATAAGCTTTTGATCACTAGCCATAGCATCACACGAAGCCAGGATGAAAGTGTAAGTAGGGTACTATGTGTGTACATGCCCGCCCCTTGGAAGGGTTGTGCCATGCAGCTTTGGAGGACGGGGTGTTATAAGTGGTTCAGAGCCGACCCTCGTGATTGCGCATATGGATCAGTGTGCGGACATATGGCGCATGGTGTGTGTGGACCCAGAGGGGACACACAACATGAAATATGGCGCTAGCACTGGACATACGGTCATGCGCTAAAAAGGGACATTCTTGAACATTTGCCCAGCTGTAGGTGAGTTTGACCGATGAGGACGTTGGGTCCTTTGGGGGGGGGGTATGTGACACTCGATCCAATTTGGATATGACCCGGTAGTGTCCCATGAGCGCATGTTTAGTACCACCTTACTAGTTGAGTAAGGGTGGAGCCAATTTATAAGTCTTTATCCACCAGCCATAACACCTTCGAGTTAACCCTTTTGCATGAAGCGAGGATGAAATGTAAATAGGGTGCTATGTGCATGCGTGCCCATCCCTTGGAAGGATTGGGCTGTGCGGCTTTGGAGGATGGAGTGTTACAATTATGTTCACTCACGCAAAGAAAGAAGATCAATGGGATAACAATTAACAGGTGTGCAGACTGGCAAACTGAGTATAGCTCAGCCAGTAAGGTTAGGCCCTGTTCGGATTCTCTTAAACTAATTTTTAGTTGGACTAAAGTTTAGTTAGTTAAAAGTGAACCAACACTTTTAGGTCTCCTTTGGAACATAGGAATGGAAAAACATGGGAATAGAAAAAATATAGGAATTGGATAGGAATGCATATGCAAAAATACAAGAATTAAAACTAGAGGAATTGTGGAAGGTTAGGTGTTTGGATGGTGTAGGAAGAACATAGGAAATGTTAAAGGAACCTTAAGAGCAAATTTCAATTAATTAATGTGGCATGCTTTGATTAGGCACAAGTGACTAGTGTCTTATGTGGCAGAACCACCCAAATTAACCCGGCTAAAGTGTTCTCAACATCGCCTCAAATGCGAATAAACACTTTAATCGAATTAAAATTGATTAAATTAAAATGGTAGTCTGTCGGGTTTCACCCGATACAACCACGTGTTTCTAATCGAAACAAGCATACAAAGCTCGCACGAAGATGAGTCCAAAGATTACAACAATCCAGATAACATATTACGGGTCCTACGTTAAGTTATTACAACCGAGTGTTCAAAAGCATAAAGAGTGTTCAGAGTTCAAGCAGCGGAAAAAGAATGATAAGTCTAATGTCGATACAGGATACCATGGTGAAACTTTCCATGATATCACTCACCACGATCCTCGCCGACCAAGGATGGGTTCCACTCAACCGTCCATCCCGGAAGGAGCTGAGACGGTCAAGTCACACTAGCAACCATATCCTCAAAATTAACATTACCTGAAAATATAGTCACAACCAAGGCTGAGTATACTAATACTCCGCAAGACTTACCCGTCAGGTGGTATCTAATCCATCGATTCCTAGACATGTAAGGCTTTTAGGCTAAGGGTTTTGTTTTGGCAAAAGCTTCTAAAGTGAGTCCTTACTTTCAAGTTTTAGCATCAAGTTCTACTTGATTATCCATTCTAGGTAAGCACCTATTCTAAGAAAGCATGGTGAAACAAGCATCAATATTAAACATCATCCTTGTTCCTCTTCTTACTCAATGCAGAAAGGTGGTCAAGCAGTCCCAAACTGTGAGAAGCAGACGATTCGAATCGAATTTCTTAACCTTGCAAGGTGGACCTAAACACACGATATATGCGTACCACGCCGGGTTCACATACACAAACCGTTTCCATAGATCCTCAGCACATGTCCAGATCCCACTTCGCTTGGATACAAGGCCCCACCGGTCCCGAAAAGATGTCGTACCGAGGCTGCACTTGTACCCACACGATGCATCAGGGGAACCCGGTTCCAGAGAGAGCAGGGAGTATGTCCACGCTCCGGTTCAATTAGGTACTAGGCTTCCCGATCCCATACTCGGTATGTGTCTAGTACGTTCAAACACTTGACCATAAATCTAACATATTTCGACCTTAGCAGTTTTTCTCTAAACATACGGGGCATCCACCAATTCCAAAACATATTACCAAGCCCTGCCCGTCAACCTTATGATTCCAACATAAGTAAATATGCAACTCCTATAGCTCGCAAGTGACAGGACTTCACTCGACTTTTACCGTGTCCCTATTTAGCATAGCAACTACGTGACTTATCATGCTAGTATTCAACACATGGGTATTAGGAGCATGCAACTAAGGTTTCAAGCTACTTTTATGAACTTAATGCACAAACATAAGTAACAAAAGTATTGCATAATTTTAGAAACCAAGGTTATGCTCGGGGGTTTTCCTTCTTGTCCTACGCTAGCCTGTGGCTCTTCCGAAGCTTGGCTTGGGTCTTGAGCGGTCTCGATCAGGTTCAAGGCAGCAGCTGAGTGTTCCTCCTCAGCGTCTGGAACCAACTCGTACATACCGTCAACGAGGTTAGCTTCTACACGAGATGCATATGGATAAGATTTCATTTGTAACCATTCATGGTGTAGGTTGTATTTCATTTAATCATTACAAAAGCATCAGTGTATTTTCGACCTCATTCACCTAGACAAGATTTTAAACCTTTCTTTCTTTTGGCTACATTCACCTAGACAAGACTTTAACAAAACTTTTCTTCGCAAAACAAGGTGGGTTGTGAAGAAAATATGGGTTTTACCTTGATGGTGATTGTGTACACATATAAGATTCTAACAACTTAGAATTCATAAAGAAAAAGGTGATGTCATGTTGGTACTGTTTAGCAACCATTTTTCAGAGTGATCATGTTCCGATGAAAAGCATAAGTAATCATTTGCTAGTCTACCATTCCTAGTAGCAATTGTTATTAATAATTAAACTAACTCTTAAACATGAATAAATATTTCTGGAAGCATCTATTAAGATATGAACATGAAATGTTTACAAAAGCCTTTCCTCTACACAAGTGATCTACTGTAAAAATTTGAGATGCATTTGACACTCACAGGATTTACTAAAAATCGAATAGTATTAAATTGCAGAATATGAAGAATGATTTTTAACTAGAGTTCTATCATCAGTTTGGTTGCACAAAGTTTATAGAAAGATTAGAAACACTAACATATGCTACTGTGAATTTATCAAGTTTTTATGAGCATGAGAGCCATTTATCCCATAACAAGGAAATTAAACAACATGTATTTCCCTAAGCAATAGAAAATATATATTTCATAGGAGCAAGTGTTTTTACTAGTCAGGCATGAGCATCAAGAATCTAGCAAAATTTATTTTGCATTTTTATCTATTTTCCACTAATTATCATGCAAATAACAATATAAAGACAACAATTAAGCATTTGAATTTAAAACAGTAGGAACATCATGTATTCCAGTAGCACAACTTATAGATCCAGAACATGCATGTCAAAAGGAAGCTAACCAAAGTTGTTTCACATTTTTCAGAGCATCCTATGATTTATCAAGCATTTAATGGCTTTTGTACAAAATAAATCATAGTGCTAGATATAGGACATTAACATGCACATAAGCAGTTTTAGATTAAACTAGACATCACCAGGAACCTAGCAAAACAAGTTTCATATATTTATCATTTTTCTACATTTTCCTAGACATTTTCAAAATTTCAGCCGTTTAAAAAGATTTTAAATCAAATCTAAGTTTCATGTTTACAGGACAACCCTTGAAGTTTTTAAACATTCACAACGAGGTCCCTACATTCTTGGGCTAAGGATCTTGGAAATAAAATAGGCCTCGCAATGTAGTACTTGGGGTTCGGTCGGCGGCGCGGCGGCGAAATTCTGGCAGACTCCGGCGAGGTGGGTGCGAGCTAAGGGCACGGGCGCGACGAAGGGCGCACCAGTGGTCGGTGGGCTATGGGGGTCAAGGGCGGAGGAGGTCCGATGGTGGTGCTTCGCGAGGCAGTGGCGGCGCGACTGTGGGAGCTTCGTCTCCGGCAAAGGTGACGGCGGAGGAGGCCAAGGAAGGGCTCGGGAAGGTGCGGTGAGGGCCGGGTGGTGCACTGGAGAGCTCAAGCGGCGCTGGTGGGGCTCGGGAGGTGATGCTCGGCGGAGGTGTGTCAAAGGCGTGCGCAATGGAGCTCGAGTGCGAGTGAAGGATGGTGCCGGCGAGGCTAGGGATGGCCCCTTTTATAGCGACAAAGCGGTGGGAGGATAAGGCGACGCCCATGATGAGCTCGTGGCGCATTGGGCAGGCCGGCGGTGGCTCAGTGCTAGTGGCAGGAGGGGGTGCACCGGGACTGGTCGGGAGTGCGTGAGGTTCACCAGTGTGTCATGGCCTACGGACTAGGGTTGGCCGGGCGAGATAAGGCGTGCGGATGGAAGGATTGCGCAGCACGCTGAGTGGGCAGCGCGGCACGCGTGCTGTCTCTTCACCGCCGCCGGTTGGGCGACGGGGCGGAGCCAGGTGGGTGGCGCAACGTGGCGACGGCGCATTCGCTGCACGTGGTGATCTCGTCTAGCGTCATGGCGTGCATGTGCATGGCGTGCGAAGATAGGATCTTTGTGCCGGATTTTCTTCAACTTTTTGAATTAAATGATGAAAACTTCAAATACAAAAGTTTGAGTTTGAACTATGGACTCAAACTTCTACATAGGCTGATAGGTGAAAAACACAACAGATTTGGAGATAAACTCGTTGAAACTTTTGGTGGAAGGCCGGGCAAGGTTGAATTTGAATCAAACTTGACCAAACTTTGATCCAATTTGGGAATACCTTCCACTCAAAATCAGAGAAAGTGCAAATTATAAAAGTTATTTAATTTCAAAAGTTCTACAACTTTTATATTGGCGAAAAGTTGAGTTCTTATATAAAATTCTATTTTTAACCTTTACGTAAATAAGTACCTTTTAGGGGTGTTTTCAACACTTAGAAGAATTTGAAAGGTTTTTGAAATTTGACACTTGGGAACTTTGATTTGCTTCTAATTTCTCTTTTTTGTTCTTTTAATCACTAGGTATGTCACACCTTCTTTGATTAGGCACCACTTGTAGTCATTTAACTCTTACTGGTCCTCGTTCCTTGTGCATAGGTTAAAGAGGTTTGAGTGGATTCTATTTTTCCTATAGTTTTCCTATTGAATCAAAGGGAAACGAATTTTTCCTTTAGTTTTCATGTGATCCGTTCCTATGAACCAAAAGTTGCTATAGAAACCAAATCCACAGGAAGTAGAATCCTATGTTTTTCCTTCATTCCAAAGGAGGTCTTAGATGACTAAAGTTTAGCTACATTGTTTGGATCGTAGGACTAAAAGGCGACTAGGAGATGCATAAAATCCATTCATTACTTTTGGGAGATGAGAGAGGAGAGAGAAGGGGGGATAGGTTGGTGGGTTGTGCAAAAGTGATTTTTGCTATATGTTAGCTACTTTTAGCTTGAATTAGATGGTTTTGGTGGACTAATGAACTAAATTTTAGTTGTGGTGCAACTAAAAATTAGTTCACCTTTTAGTCCACCCATTTGGAGCTAATTTTTAGCCAACTAAAATTTAGTGGGGTCTCCAAATAGGACCTTACTTGTGGTGAAAGCTGCCCACCAGGGTTCGAGCTCTCGACTCGGCTCTCGTGCTCGCATTTTCTGGATTTATTCCAGACTTTAACTAGCATTATTTGTTTGTAGTAGGCGACGTGCTCGTCGATAGCGAGCCATCAATGAACAATGATGACTTTTTCGATCTTAAGGGTAATAATGCTATGGCGCAGGACTTTATTCAAAATCATTTGAGAAATATTTTTTCCCTTTTCCGAAGAACATTCACATGGTAGGGCTCCACGAATTAAATGACGCATCACTGGCCCACATGGTGACCCAACGGCATAAATGGGCTCGACTGATGGATCTCCTCGGTCCATCCAAAACCAGCCAAATAACGAAAGGCTTTCCCCCGGAGGATGATAGTTCAGTAGGGAGCCCATTAGGCCATTATCATCCCAACTCGTAGATGGACATGCAATCTGCAAAGCAAGTTCACGTTTGCAACATGCTCGATTTCATTTGGCATTACTTACACCAAGTTCACAATTCACATCCAATGATACAAAACCTACACAAACAAATCCCACACCAACTCATCCACCAGCTGATCGGCCAGCATACCGGCCACCACCGCGCTGATCTCCTGCTCCTCCTCGCGGACTTGCATCCACCGCCGGCCGCGCTCCATCTCCGCCACGATGGCCTCCCCGCCGTGCAGGACATCGTTCAAGCCCCACCGTTCACTTCCCGCGCCGTCCATCCATCCCCTGGCCGCCGCCAGAACCTCACCGTCGTCTCCCAACCGTTCAGCCATTTGCGGTAGCAGCCGCACAGCCGGCGCAGAGAGCTTCTCCGGGTGTTCCGTGGAGCCTCGTCGTCGTTTCATCTCGACGAAGAAGTCGAACAGAAGCCGCTCCGAGACGTGATCCACGCCGGCGGAAGCCGCGTCCATGAGCAGATGAAGAAGGTCGTGTTCGTCTGGCTCGTGGCAGACGACGCTGGCGCCGCGGTGGCTCCTGGTCGGGCGCGGCGCCGCCGCTGCCACGTCTTCTGTGCGGCACTGGATAACCTGCTGCGCCAAGACATCATCGGCGAGATCGTCGGTGTCCGACGTGGCGGCCAGGAGTGCCTCGAGATCCATGGGGCCTAGTTCTTGGGTGCTCCCGAGCCGTCGGATCTTGTGCTGCGGTCGTAGCATCTTTCTCCCTGCTCCACGACAAAGAAGAAAAGTGAATAAGCAAGCATACGTGGACCATTGCATTGGTCAAATCACGGTCATCAATCCAAATGTGGCGAGCACGCAATGCCGGGAGATTAGCCTGCTGCCTTTCCCCGGCAGTCACTGGCGCTGTGGGCCCAGCAAGATCTCCGTATAATTTGGCACGGCTTTTAAAATGTCCGTATCGTGCCCGGGCAAACGACAAGAATAGAGGAGATTCTGGAGTGCCACCAGTCACCAGCATTACCCGACGAACAACTCAATCTGAAACTGTAATACTACTAGGACACCTCTTAAGATTTGACAGCATTATTAGCCCCAACGCCCCAATGATTTTAGTCTGTACTCGTACTCTGTATTGCTACATAGAGCATATTAACCGGACGACTTTTCAGAAGGCACGGTCAACTAGCTCAGTGCCTGTGCCTCTGCTCTGTCTGGTACATTGTTCCGAACCGACACGACCAACTGTGCATGACTCCATGAGTGACCACGACCTGTTCCGTGGATCAGGACTTGATCCGGTACAAGTCGTCCGTGGCCTCGTGATTACACGATCACGTAGTCCTGAACTTTCACTTGTACTTTTTCCCAGCCCGTGTTATTTCGATAATTAGGTGATTATTTGTGTTGCGCGTGGATGAATCATCGTTCATGCGTACTTGATGATTCAGAGGATGATCACTTACTCTGGAGACGCGAGAGGCTGAAAGACGGCGAGTACGCGCCGGCGACATCCCTCTCCCCGTCCTCATCGCCGTCTTCGCCCTCGTCATCGTCGAAGGGGAAGTCCATGACGGCCACCGGGCTGAGCTGTTCCTCCTTGTCGTCCGCCTCCGCCCCCGAGCTGGACCCCCTCTTCATCGCCTGCATTATCATCGCACGGTCACCAACCATACGCGCACCGAACATTAGCTCACCATCAATCAAAGCCATTTTGCTAACGAAGCAAAGCTACGAATAGCTTGCCGAGGCAAACGACGACGATTATTTACTCGCTATGCGATGGTCCGAGCCGGAGGAGTACGGAGCTGCGGCGGCAGGTGGAGCGGCCGCGCGCACGCCCTCCCAGTCGGTCGTTTCGTGCCGTGAACTTTTTCGTAGAGGACAAAGCACGGCTAGCTGCACGGGGGTGACAGCGGAACGTGCGGCGCCGGCTTAGCGCGCGATGTTAAATATCTTGTAGATATATCTCCTAGAAGTAGTTTGAACCGTGTCTATCTGCAATATCTGCTGTATCGTATGAGGGGTCCACCAGATCCTTGCGTGTAGTTGATACGCATGTAACAAACTCCTTGTAATCCCAGCCGATTGATGGCCCTATATATACATGACGCTGCCCTGAGCAAGGGTGGCAACGCTTACACAAAGTTTTACACGCGAGAGGCTTCGTTTGACCAACCGTAACCGGCGTGTTATTGATCGTATATCGGGGGGCATTAATCCATGTGGGCGTCGCCGCGTTCGTGCCCGCACATGCGATGGTTGCAGTGCAGACAAAGATACGACACAGCGGTAGCACGTACCAGTGGGAGCCTGGAGAGGTTGGTACTACGCGTGTGGATGGGATGGCCACTAGCGCGAGCAGCGTGCCAAATTGGCAGTGGCGGTGGCCGGACGGAACGGCACAGGGCACACCACCACTCGCCGGACAAGACAACAGGGTCGAAGGCTCGAAGCTCCTATGCATGGTGCTCGGGGACCTGGGAGCAAGAACACTCGATACTGTAGTCGAGTGGCGCGTGCAGGCTGCAGTGCACGCTGCTGACGGGAAGGGCCTTTTTACCCTGCTCGCCCAGTCACTCACGGCCACTGGTCACTCGCTCCCCGACAAGCCGCGCTCGCTGACTGTGCGTAGGCCTACCGCATTCATGCGCGCAGCTACCTTTTTCTTTTGGTTTTGGTCCACAGACCACAGCCCACGCCGGAGGGACGCTGGACCGGGCGGGCATCATCGACGTGCCGTGCAGTACGGTGCAATGTGCGAACAGGGTGGTTTGGGTGGCCGGACGGACGGCGAGCTCTACTGCTCTAGGCAGCGGAAAGCGGCATCTGATCGGCTAATGAACAGAGATTCATTTTATTCACCGAACACCTAAGCTCTAGCAGTACTTGACGGCCAGACAGCCGGTACCGCGTACTTAAGACTGTCTCGAGAAGATAGTTCTCGATCGCACCAACTTACGTATAAGCAAACCTCGAGGTCAGGGTATATAGTACTAAGGTCTCCTCCAACGATGCCCAACTCAGCTAGCTCATGAGTATGTCACATCAGATTTTTACCCATATCACTACTAAGAGATAGTGGTTGACTCTAACCGTTGGAGGAGGCCTAAACACATTTGCTAGGCACAAATCTCACTTGACTTGGGTAAGCGGTTTTGACGTGGGTGTTGCAATCTCGGCTCGGCCGGTCGTCTCCATCAATCGATCACCACGAATAGACTGGTGCTTGCGACTGAGGATCGAGCAAGTAACTCTGGCCGTAGTACCGTCAGTCCGTCACGTCTCACGAGCCACGCAAATTACTCTTCAACAGTGGACTAGACTACAAAGACTCAAAGAGGGTGGTGTAGCTTATGCTCGCCGTGCGTCAATGCAGTCGATTCCTTGGATACTCCCCGCACTTGTATCGGCACAGTCCGATGGATCAGCATCAATGAGCAAGCCAGGCCGTGTGTAGTTGGTTGTGGCATGAATATGTGGGGCTAATCCGCGCACGTTGATCCGGAGCATTACGCATGCAAAAATAATGGAACTAACCGAAGAAGCCAGTGGAAGGAGATGGGCCAACTGAATTAACGCCCAGTTATTGGTTGAAGCATGATGAACGCAATGACGACAAGGCAGTAGTAATTACCTGGTGCTCATCTCCGGTGGTGTCGTTCACCGCGTCGGCGGCGTCGGCGTCCATGCTGTCCGAAGCGGAGCTCGTCGTTGCCGTCGAGAAGTCGGAATCCGACTCGCAGCGCGAGCCCCTGCTCCCGGACGAGTTGTCGCTCGTCGTAGTCCCCGACGACGACGCCCCCGACTCCGAGCCGCTGCCGCTCGGCGCGGCCACGGCGCAGGCGTCGTCCTCGTCGCCTTCGTCGCGGCGCCGCCAGAACAAGCCGCCCCTGCCCAGCCGGCGCGAGAGGCTCCTGGAGAGGTGGGACAGCTTGCTCGGGCGGCGGCGTAGGGACGGCAGCGAATCGAAGTGGTGCCGCATTGTTGGCGCCGACTCGCCCAGCAGGCGGCGTGGGTAGCAGCGGAAGCCCGCGGCGCTGCACGACTCGCAGTCCAGCTCCAGGAGGTCCTTGAGCCTCAGCGGCGTCGTCCCGCCCGCACCCGCCATCGCCCGCCGCTGCTGTCACGCCGCTCGCTCGCTCACTCACTCACTGCACAACACTCCCTAGTCAGCTAAGTGTCTGATCTGAGGTTTGCTAGCCAGTGTGCGCCTCGCCACGCCCACGCGTGCGTTGTGCCAACTGATCAGCGTGCTCTCGAATTCGCGTGATTTAAGAGCCAGCAACTGGAATGCCGGGAAGCGCGCGCGGCTGCTGGGCAGCTTCGGCCGTGTCCGTGCGGGCATAAAAAAACCGGGCGAGTTGAAGCTTGTTTTGATGCGGGGGCAGCCGGGCAGGTGCTCGTTTCGGGCGGAGCCGAGGAGAGCGGGGAGCGGCGGCGACCACCAGGGGACAGGGCGTGGGCGTGGCTCGCCGCGCGCGGTGGGTGGGACAACTTGGGAGAGTGGGGATTCGTCGCGGTGCGGCTGGCATTGGGTTATATACGCGAGAGCGAGACGCACGGGGGGATCACGACGAAACCGGCCGGCGTTTGTTTCCGTGATTGGTTCATTTGCCCCTGCCCCGCCGCACTGCACCTCCCGCAGGGTTGCTGCGCGCTGCCGATCCCGGACCCCATCCTCCGAGCATGGGCATCACGCTAGTATCAGTCTATCACAATTCACACCCACCCCGGGGTGGCTATGTCGAATGAGGCTACCGAGCTGCGTAGGATCGGAGTACGTGAATTGATGAGCCTTTGGACCAAGGCATCAAGTACCGCTGCACGATCGCGGTGGCTGGTGTGGTGTCTGCCTTGTACTCGACGGAACTGGCATGGGCATGGGCGCGCGCGGCGGATTCGAGAGATTCGGCGGTAGCGGTAACGCGCCGATGCGTACATGCGGCAGCATCGCAATTCGCAACAAACAGCTCGCGTGCTGATTGGTACTTGACCCCCCAGTTAACACGTTCCAACCCATAAACTCGGCCGCGCGTTTGATCAGGAGGTTCAGGGAAACACATCTGCTGTCAAAAAGAGACGAGAGCGGGTGCTGTGGTCCGTCCATGACTGCATCAAGTTGTGTACTGGTCACGTAGCAGTGCCGTACTCCGCACCAGCAGCGATGAAAAAGCTGGTCTGGTCCGTGGGTGTGGCCTGGGTGGGGCAGCAACTAGCACAGGACGCCGTGGAGCCTCGCAGCGACACGGTCCTCGCCCGTTGACCCAGTTTAATGCGGTAACTAGCATTGTACTCTGCTATGCTGGTTTTGTTTACGTTTGCCAGGGCATTGCTACTCACATCAGTCATCACCAATTCACCATCGAAGGAGACGCACAATTAACGCATTGACCGCACGAACCTTCGGCGCGGTTTCCACGGCCGCTCCGGCGCCGTCGCGAATCCATCCGATTCGATTCGCCCAGCCCGATTCCACTCGTGTACCAGTACCACCTTGAGCTGCGCTAGCTACGGGTCAAGCGCCGCTGACTGGCACACGTAGGGGGAATCAAAACGTACTACAACTACGTCCTGCGGCCGGTTTTGTTTAGCCTTAAGATTCGAGTTCCAGCTGTGCCGTTTTTTATAATCCCGGCCTGTGTTGGCTGCTAGTCCAGCACGGCTTACCGCCTGTCTCCCCGGTGGTTTCGTCCATTCTCATTCATCATCTATCTCCTCCCAACTTCTAGATGCTGAACACGGTTAGTCTAATTCACTGGACGAATATAAGACACTTTTATTTGAAAAAAACGTGCTCGGCTCTCCGTCCATATTTCGATTTTGAATGCGCGTGAGCTTGCAGCAGGCGACCGGCCAGCTCAAACCGGACCGGCGGCACCAGGGGGACATGAGCGTTGTGGCCGTGGCGTGTGTGCACGGGCACCGGCAACAGCGACAGCGACAGCGCCGGCATGGAACCAGGGCGCTTTAAGGTCGCCACTACGCGCTGCCTCCCCGCGCGGTCCATGGCAGAAGATGGCCACGGTGGGCAAAGGGAGACGAGCAATGATCAGGCCAAGTGCTCATGCAGCACGTTTCACTGACTAGTACCTTAGCCATGCTACGTTCTAGTGCTTCTAAAGTGGAAGCGAAGATAAACCGGAAGGGAACGGGCAACGTCAATGCCAAAATTAGAGGTACGTATTGGCATTGCGATCTTTTACGTGGTGGTTTATACTGAAGGTCTCGCTGATCATCTGTATTAGTCCTTGAATTAGTAGGCTAATATAGTCATCATCACAGTTCAGTATATTAAGCAATAAAAGACGCATAAATTAATAAGAAAATCACCTTAATGCAGCGAAGAGAAGTGTAGGTGCCCATCCACTAACAAGTTGGTTGAAACAGCTGGAGACCTATACCTAAGTAAGGCTGAGTACACTTATAAATGGTACTCAGCAAATCATAGCGTTGAAATTACATTAAATGTAGGGTTGATCAAGGAAATGGTATGGTTTGATTATATAAACCTCTTTGTAAGGTGAGGTGAGTTTTGAAAAGGAGGAGAAGTATGAATCACTTTTATTGAGTTGTTGGCCTTAGATGGGGAATCTTACCTCCTCTACCAGTTCCTAAGTTTTAAGGAGCACCAGGGACCGTCGGGGTCCTTCTGGGCCAGCTTATGCCTCGTTCTAAATTAACCCTCTTAGGCCACAACCCAGTCTCACCAAACACATCTGTAAACACACGGAACACACCTATAAACACACGATTACTAATCAATGGGAGCTTTGACTATGTAGGCTCATGACCGTGAGCCTCGGCTATTCAGATAGATTTATGACTCTGCACAGAGGTGTACACTTTACCCATACGTTCGATTAGTCCATACCTCAGCTTCAGGCGGTACTGACCTACGAGACCCGTACCCACTGATGTCTATCTCTATACGACATTTCCTAGCTCCATCCACAGGTACGGCTGGGGTCTAAACAGGGGCCATACTACGTCCACATTTGGACACTATCCTGGGAAATAGATGCATCATAACGTGGCATATAACACCACAAGGTCCTCTGGATCTCAACTTTTGACCCATGTCGATCGGACCTAGGACTATATGAAAGTCCTGCTCCAATCTACATGTTGCCCATTGTGGCCTCTTGGGATGGTTTACTAGGTTCCACTGGGGGTGTGAATCAAGGTCTCACATGGATAGGCACTCCCGAAGGCTGTACCTTTTTAGTTGCACGTATCACTCGAAAGACTTTCCCGTGAACCGATCCCTATATGATCGGAGTAAGCATTGGGACAGAACCCTCCATCCAGGCTGCCCCCTTGCTCCCCTGTCCTATCCTTTGGGGTTTCTAACTCTTTAATTGATTCATTTTATTTACTAAACTCACACATTTGGGGTTTTCGTAAACACACTGTATATGAAATATTCCTAAGGAATTCTATTTCTAGAATGACGCTCTATCATCGATCAAGTCGTGACTGGGGTCATTCATAGGATTTCTGGGTTAGAGCAGCTTCAAGACAAGGCAAGAAGAAAAATAGAAGTGGGTTGTTCCTATGATCTTGAAGAATATGCAAGTCAAGTTATTATCTTGGTGAATTTTAATATTTAAGAAAAATATAGAATAAAAATATGCTCAAGGGGTGGATGCTAGGACTTACCTTCATTGACATTTCCTAGGTTGACCAAGGGCTCTGCTTCTTGCCTTCTGAATCCTCAGCTTCTCATCGGAGCTTGGTCAGGCTAGCGTATCTACGTGTCTTTTGGAAGGCCGGAGCTTCTTCGGGATGTTTGGTCTCCGTCGGGTCTTGGTCGCGTTCTCGGATCACACAAGCATATAAATAAACAAACAAACAAACATTTCTAACAATCAACATCTAGCTTAAGGGAAATGAAAGAGAATAGATTACGGAGGTTTTGGGAATTATTCGATGTCTAATGAATAATCGCTGGAATAAGAGGAATAGTTCATCAATTATTTAGAAATGTATTTCTAAATAAATAATGGATTGGATGGTTGGATTCTAAAAGAATTTCTAGGAAATTACTAATGGATTTCCTATGGTTCTGGACGTGCAGTATGACAGCTAGGTTTTGTTGATATCTAGGGTTTGAATTAGGCGGCATATTGGCTAGGTTGGGTCAATATGTGTGGTTTGAATTGGGCAGCACAACGGCTAGGTTTTAGAATAGATTCTAGGAATAATTTGGGTGCTAGGTGTTAGGATACGAGGTAGGCTACACTAGCGCAAAACGAAAATTTCCACCCCGTAAACAAGGAAAAACTGTCGTTATAGATCACGGGATTACCACTCGACACATAGTGCGGAAGTTGTAGATACGCGTCGGGGTAGCAAAGTCGATCACACGTCGACGTAGTGTAGTCGAACACATCAACATCGAGCAGCTCCTTAGCAGCTCGTCCACGTGCAGCGACTCCCTCCTCATGCCGCGGCTCGTCAGGCTCGTCGTCGGCTCGTTGTCGGCTCGTCAGGTTCCTCGTCGGAGCTCTCGTGCGGCGGCTCGTCCAAGTGCTGCAAATGCAACACCTCCAAGGTATCCACATGTGGGGGGAGGAAGCATCGCAAGCCGGACTGCTAGGTCCACGAGTTGCAACAAGGCGAGGGCGTGGGAGGCACGGCTGCTGCTGGTACGAAAAGGGATTAAACCCTAGGGCGCCCCCACCCCTCAATATATAGGGGTTCCTAAAGGGCCTCTGGGTCCGAGGCCCATTAGTAGTCCTAAACCTGGTCCAATTCAGATCACATCCAAATTGGACTTCTAGCCCTTTAAGTGTGTGACCCTATAGATTCATATACGTATAGACATGGCTCGAGTACTTCTACTCGACCAATAGTTAGTAGCGGCCTCTAGCAAGACATACTAACTCCTATACGCACACGAAGATCATATCAGATGAACCATCATAACATCACGTACATGCTATTCCCTTTGCCTCACGATATTAGGTCTAGCTCCAAGCCGACCACTCTTTCTAGGTTAACTCTTAACCTCACATAGCATGGTCATGCATTTCCAGATCCAATCACTCGAGGGGCCCAGAGATATCTCTCTCAAATAGAGAGGGGCGAATTCCATCTTGACTGACCATGCCTCAAAGCATGCTTCTTGACAAACCTGAAAGCTACCTTTATGACTACACAGTTACGGTGTAGCGTTTGATAGCCCCTAAGTAAGTCGATCCACATCTTGAGTACATGCGACAGTCTCAGGTCTAAGAACAAAGTGTACACATTGTGTAAAGAGAGAACTACATAACTCGTGTTGGGTCAGTCCTAGCACATGTCTCTACACGTGCCCACATTATTAGTTTGACATCTCCATGTCCATGACCTGTGAAACATAGTCATCAACTAATACATGTGCTAGTCTAATATTCATGTGTGTCCTCACATGAACTCCAACTAGGGACAACTTTTAGAATAACCATACAAGTAAAGAGTTTCACACACAATTCACATAATTGCAAATCAATTCAAGTAGCCTTTAATGGATATTTAAGGAACACAATATAAAATATGGATACAATGGAATATCATCATGTCTATGATTGCCTCTAGGGCATACCTCCAACACTAGGTGGTGTGAGTGGATTTCAAGGCTAGGAAACTTGCACGATGAGCTCGGCTTCAACCCGGGGCCTAGCCCTTCAGCGAGTCGAGCTTTGAAAAGTTTCTAGGGGCTTAGGTTCATGTGGGCATTGCTTGATTGCTAGGGTTAAGGGCTTGATAGCTTGAACGGCGAGCATCACTTCAACCTGACCTGGTGCTAGAGGTTAGCTATCCAGTGACAAGTGGAGCCTGGCAAGATCAAGTGGAATCCAGAGAGCTTGCACGACGAACTCACTTCGACCACTAAGGTGGAGCTCGGGCAAGATCAAGCGGATGGAAAATTGAGGCTAGAGCTTGCTCGACAGATTCACTTCGGCCACTAAGGTGGAGTGTCACACCCTGAAATTCTTGAATTTCAGGATGTGATTAAAATGAATAAATAAACAATAATTTTCTCATAATGTTAAAATTTTTCCAACATTTATTTTTTTCTTCAAAAGAAATTTAGTATACTAAAAAAATTGGTTGTTTTTCTGAATTAAATAAGGTGTTCTTTGTGTGTGCATTCATGCTGATGCATTTTGGTGTTTCATGAGTGCAAATGTTCAAAAAAAATGCTTCTAGATAACGATTAGGTTCTTCTGAGAATTTTCCAGAATTTCTTGGAATTTATTCTCAATTTTCCTAGAGCTAAATCCAATTTTTGGAAGGCTCTACAATCCTTTTCATGAGCTCCAGGTATTTTATTTGGATTGATCGTGTCCCAATCTATCTCTAGGAATTTTCCTAGAATTTTTTAGATTTTTAGAGTATTTTTTCGTGAGTTAAATGGTTTATCTAGAATTTTCTGGATCTATCTTTATACACGGAATAATTTTTGAAAATAATCTTTTCTTTATCATAACGGGCTGAGCCCATGGGCCTGATCCGTGTCGGCTGCTCCGGCCTGTCCCAGCCAACCCGCTCCGCTAGTGGAGCCCATCTGGGCTGATGCCGCCGCTCCCCCGGCCTGCACGGCCGTGCCGCAGTCAGGCCCTCGGCGAGCGCGCTTAGGGCGGGCGCAGCCCCGCGCCCAAGCATCACTGAGCCTCTCGTGTCGCCCCTGTTGCACCGCTGCCTCCTTCGCCCTTCCTCACGCAGCGCCGTGGTCCTTCGTCTGCCGGCCGAGCCGGGCGTCGCCACCGGCTAACCTTATTCGCTGGCTCCGTTGCCCGCCAGAGCAAACCGCCGGTGCCACAAGCTCCACCGAGCCACTGTGCATCCTCGCCACCCCTCATCGTCACTGGTCCACTGCTGAAGGAGCACCTCTGCGCGAAGGCATGAGCCACCCCCTTTTTGTTCCGCTGGCAAAACTCCGACCACGTCACGTCTCCGTCCATCCCGCCGCCAGTGAGTGTACCCTAAGCATCCCCTCGATCCCCTCCACCTCCTGTGCCGCCCGCCAGAGTCCCAGCCGCCCGTAGCACCGGCGAGGACCGCTGATCAGAGCGTCACAAGCCAAAGGAAGAAGAAGCCCCGCCGGTTTTGCGTTTCATCCCCTAGAAGATTTGGTTATGTTTGGTCTTCTTCCTTGTGTCTTGCGTGTTTTACTGATAAGCCCCTGAATAGTTTAAATGCCTGCAGTCGAGTCCAACCTGAGCCTAAAAATTTTAAAGAGTCTGTATTTTTAAATGCTCTAAAAAGCGGGATGTTACAGATCTACCCCACTTAAGGGAATCTCATCCTCGAGATTCAAGGCCTAGAAAGAAAGGCTAGGGTTATCTTGATCCCTTCTTGACTGTTGCAACATATTTCTTGTTCTTCGGTGCTCTTCAGGAGGTCACTGTTCCATTCCTGTGCCTATTCATGTATCCAGGGTTGCATGGTGGATATCTTCCTTCTTTTATCCATTTTAATCATCAAGTTCTTGAGTTCCTTTTATCCTTTTGCATCTACCAAACGAAGGCAGTTGTGAGTGGGCCAAGAGGGGGTCGGCCGAACCGCCTCTGCCTCCTCTCATCCCCGGCTGATGCGTGCGGTGGTAACGATATCCCTACGTCGGTTAGAGGAGATTTCCTTGAATATTCCTCCTGTAAACCGCCTCTATAGACCTATAAATAGAGGGGTGTCCTCTCCATTCCAACACATACCATAAGTTGAATCACACTCTCCCTCTTTAGTTTCCAAGTTAGTGGAGTTAGGCTAGAGTATCTCTACTCAAGGTTCCAATTCCACTTGGAGTTAAGGGTATGGCTCTTGTATCCTCAATGCCTAGGTTGACTTTATGCTATTCAAGTTATTTATCTTCTTCATATAGTGTTATGCTTGGTTCTAATATGCATGAGTTTGTCTCATACCCTTGCTATGTTGATATGCTTGGCTTATATGCTCGTATGCTAGTCATCTATCCTTACTATCGTAGTATAGGCTTATATGCTCTCATGTGTGCCTTTAGACCTTGCTAGAGTATATACTTGTGCATACACATCATGTATAGGCTAGTCGATCTATGCCACGACATTGGTTCAATGGCCATGTCTTTGGTGGCTTTAGCCCTAGTCACAATAGCTCGGGACAACCGTAGTGTTGTTAACAATGCAAGTGTGGTGCTTGGGTTGCTTAGCATCATTGGATATGGGTTTGTCCCACGGGTTGCTAGGGGTAGGCGGCAGGTGGTGACAGCCCTGTCCATCCTACGTAATCCCCAACGTTTAGGTACGTAGTAGAAGTTCGTAAATTAGCAGTAACTACACCGGCAGACTGGTAGGGTACTGTCTCCCCATAGTGCCTGGGTGCATAGAACTAAGCCTTGTACAATGTGTGTGTATGTTTACGCTTGTATGATCTGTGCAGTATATAGGAAGTACATATGAACCTAGAGCTAACACCTAGACCTTTCTTCCTAGCGTAGTTTTCTTGAGATGATTCTTTTGTGTGTGTCACACGACCCATCTTATCACTATCCTTACCCCTGTCTTGTGTAATATCTCTACTCATCCTATGATATACTCATATACATACTAAACTCTTTTGACCTACATGCCTTCCTTTTGGAAATACGATACCTTGGAATACTCTTGGGTGAAATGCTACAACGGTTTATCCGTGAGCTTGCGGATTTATTCGTGATCGTTAATTATACCAAGACTCCCGCACAGGCTAATGTTTTTTAAAGCTATTGAATTTAAAAATTATTTAGAAATTAAACTCATAGGTAATAATCAAAATTGTTTACCTACTCCTCTCTTATTTTTTCAATACTTCAACATAATACTCATATAGATGTGTACTTATCTTTATCCTACTGTAATTGATTTTTAAATATTAATTACTCTATACACTTCTTTATCCACATTCACACTTTTTTTCATTTTGTATCACACCTCCATACATTGTGTTTAGCATAAATTAATATTTTTCATCACTTCCTCACATACAGATATAAACGGTCTATATGGTGACACTCATCATGCGTGTATACCTTAACTTAGTACATTTACATTAACAATGACATAAATAGGTAGAGTAGAATCATATATTAGTTTACATTTGGATATTTTTGTACGACGCGTATGAAGATAATTAGATTAAGATTAAGATTAAGATGATTAATTTGAGTTATTTTCAATAATGACATGCATGGGTAACTTAGATACAAATTTAGAATGACATTTTAAGTTATGCTTCATAATGATATGCATGAGTAAATTGGATGAAGGTTATGGGGTTACTTTAGATTATTTTTTATAATGGCAGAGCTAGGTAATTTAGATATAGGTTTAGGGTTTATTTTAGAATATTTCTATAATGATAGTGGTGGGTAACTTTTTGGAAAATATAATAGACCAATGACTATGATTATTAGAGTTTATATGATTGATGTTTGTAGAATTTTTTTTTAGTGTGTCTTCTGAGAACTAATGCGGAGTCTCCAATGAAAAAAAATGAGGCCACATTGCTACAAAACTATTACATTGACCTACCTCTCATTTGTTAAATATTCAAACACAAGACTTATATAGGTACATACTTATTATCTTCATCCGATTGTGATAGATTTTAGTTAGTAATTAGTCCATAACGTTTTCATCCATATTTATAATCTTTAATTTTCACTTTGCATCGAAGGTATGCACTTGAATTTGTTTAATTGATTCTAAGTTTGAGCTATAATTTTCACATTAAAATCTATATTCTCATCACTTCCTCTATATCTTTATAAATGATGACACACATCATGTGTAGATACCTTAATTATTATATCATATACCAATAGTGTAAGAAATAGACAACTTAGAATCATATATTGGTATATTTCAAATTAAGGTAATTTGGATTAAAATTTAGAGTTACCTCATGTTATTTTTAATAATAGCATATGTGGGTAATATAGATGCAAATTTAAGGAGTTATTTTAAGTTATTTTTTTAAGTATTCGTGGTGGGCAATTTAGTTGCAAATTTAGGGAGTTATTTTAAATTTTTTTATAATGGCATAAGTGGGTAATGTTGATGAAGATTCGGAGGTTACTTTAGTTTATTTTATATAGGTAGAGGTGGGTAATTTAGATATAGATAGGGGTTAATTTAGGCTATTTTAATAATAGCATAGGTGGGTAATTTTTTAGAAAATATAATCAATCCAATGGCCATGATGATTTGAGTCACCGATTGATGGTTAGATGTTTTGCTTTTTTTGAGAATTTCTAGGATTTCTCTCTTTTTCTAGAGTGCCCACCTAGGATTCTAGGTGGCTTCACGTGGAGGCTTCAAAAGGAGCCTCCAATTAATAATAGTAAGATCCTTTGCTACTTCCGCCACATGAGCGATATAGAAGACCACCGAGTTGCAAGGATGACGGTGACAGGGCTCCCTTTCTTCAAATCGAGTGACATCGACATGTTGTTTGCAAGGGTCATTGCCGATCGGTGCTACACTTCACATACTAGTAAACTGAGTTTTTTTTCGCAATATTGCTTGTAGGAAGGTTTATCCTCTTTGTTAGCATTTTCCACTCATAACCTTTGCTTAAAGAGTTTTAGTTGATATTGTGTGTTTTCTAACCCTCCATTTGGGAGGATTCGACTCTCTTTTGTAGGTTTGATTTCTAGCCTTTGCTCATAGTAACCAACTTTTTTTCATCAAAGTAAATTATTTCCTCATTTAGTTACTCTATGTGTTATTTAAAATTAAAGTCACACATGAAATTTGGCAGATAAATTACCACTTAGGATTAATATTTTCATGTGTTATTTAAAAAGGGGTGTCGTCTTTAGCAAAATACAACCTTGCTAAGAGAAATTGGAATGGTAGCAAATACTACAGTTTTTTAGTTCATGGACTCAAACCATTAACCATCCTTTCTTCGAACATTGTTATGCCAAGTTTTTATAGTGTGCTTTACATTTGTGTTTGATATTGTTTCTCCTTCAAATACAAACAACTTATTTAACTAATGAGTGAAACAGGGAGGAAAAAAACCAAATCTTAACTTGTTGACGGGGTAGAAACCTTTATTTTTGAGCAATTTGGCTCACAAGGAATGATGTTGTTTTTGATAAATGCCAACCAAAAAGCTTTTTTGCAGGTGCTGTTCAGGAGAACATATTGGCTCCATGTTTTGGTTTAATTGTTGCAAAGACGACCGAGACTTGCTAATCAAGGCATGTTTGTACACCGAAGACAGCGACACTACATATTTTTGCTTCATATGGATGGTTGTTTAGTTTGCGGATTTGCTTTTGAGACGATTATTTAGTTTCATGAACTTCTCTTTAAGAGTGTGTAGTAGTGAGCTACTACATGTAATGAGTGTGGATTTATTCCTTCTCTTTTGGAGGAGGTTGAAGCTAGAATATTCTTCCATTACTAAAAAATGTTACTCTATGCATTTTCATTAAAAATGCATGTTGCTTTATATAGTTCCCTAGCACAACCAAGATCTTGTTCTCTCATGTTTACTTTTTTTTTGAACTGCAGTTCCCAGGATGAGACCTTCATTGGAGGCTAGGGTGTGGATGGGGGTTCGAGCCCCCACCGGCTCTACCCCACTCTTGGGACTTTACCACCAGGCCACGTGCCTGCCCGCCTCATGTTTACATTGTGCTCACGTTGTGGCATCATTCTTGGGAATTTTTATATCATCGAATGTTTCGCATCATCGCATGAGTTATCTAGTTTGCAAAGTCTGAATCGTTTCATACTTTCATTTCTACACCTTCATTTAATAAAGTACTTAACTTTGTCACTCTCGCACATGAGTTTGAATGGCTTATACTTTGTATGGAACCATGGAATATCTATTTCAGCTTTGACTTCAATTGTGCTTGCTTCAATTATATTTTAAATTTGAGGGACTCGCCATCTACTTTAGCTTTGACTTCAACTTTTCTATGTTGACTATATTGGCCTTGAGGGGCTCACCATCTACTTTGGCTTTGACTTCAACTTTGCTTCCATTGACTATGTTTGACTTGAGGAGATCGCCTTTTGTAGGCCCCACTCTAGGAATCCTTATTTTTTTTATTTATTCGCAGAAAAGAAGTTTGATGGCTTTGACTTCAACTTTGCTTCCATTGACTATGTTTGACTCGAGGAGATCTCCTTTTGTAGGCCCCACTCTAGGAATCCTTATTTTTTTATTTATTCGCAGAAAAGAAGTTTGATGGATACCATCTTGGAGGGCTGAGGACCGTGCAATTATCTAGGGCTTAGAATAGGCTAGCCTTTAGCTGATATGGCCATTCTACAAGAATGGACCACGTTAGAGTTTTGGAGCTAGGCATCACAAGATTGAAGTTATGATCTCGACGGTCATCTAGGTGTAATGTACAATAATGCATAGTAATGTGATTAATGAGTTTGATTCATTAACGATCTATATGCCTCTTTTATAATATCCGATGTTACGATCATGGTTATTCCCACTCATATGAATCAATGTAGATTGCTTAGAATGTTCTTGTAGTCATGTTGACTAAATTGTATACCTGATCTATCATAGCAGTTAGATGTGTACCTTGTATGCATGCTCTTAGAACCTCTCGCATAGAACGATAGGTTCGTGACAGAATTTGAACCTAGTAGGGCAGTCAATACTCGAGTTTTAGATCAAGGTGGAGATTTGAAGATACTTTAAATGGGAACCATGCTTAGCTTGCTATCTTCTTACAGAACTAAAACATATGTATAGTTTAGGCTTGCTTAACTTTTGCTAATATATGTTATCAGTTTATATTTATATATGTTTATAGTAACCTTGCAGCTCGAATCATGCTTACCAAGGAAGAATACTCGTAGGAAAAAAGTTACATTGATCCATGCACTTCCAGTGTAGCATTTGGTCTTGGTCTTGTTAAGCGGCATCAACAAGCTTTCCTAACAATGTTGTTAAGGAAACTACTTGTATATTTTTCATCTATCATGTATAGTTCTTGTGTATATTTGTTGCTTCCACTAACAAAGGATGGACTTTCTCTCTCCAATAACAAAAAAATTCTCCATTTGTGATTATTAAAAAAGAGAAAAGAATAACTTCAAAAATAAAGCAAGTTGACCAAGTTGTTGACAACAGTAACATCAATGGTGAAAGCTGAGGACCCGCTAATCAACACTTCATCAAACAGACTTTTTCAAGCTGACTTTTAGTATCTTTGTCCCAGTCTACTTGTTGGTGAGGTTTTGTCTGAGGTGATACATTGGAAAGCTTCTATAGGTCATTTCACACCTTTATATTCAAGCAAAATCAGCTACAAACTTGAAGCTGTTAAATTTGTGCATTTTCCTTTATCAACTTGCTGTGTACTTTGACCCTACCTGTATCGAGCATCCAACATGATACCAGATTATCTAAAACATTAATTCCATCGCAAGTCTATTTTTTCATAAAATGCCTAGTCACCCCATCTAAGCCGCATAAAGATCTTTTCAATTGGTATAAGAGCCTAATCTTCATATTAGAGCTTAGTCTCATGGAGAATTGAGATGTTGGCCTCCTGGGGATTAAGAAGAATGTTTAGATCCAAAATGTCTCGGGGTTCAAGAAGAGATGAGGATCAAAGAAGAGAAAAGAAGCAAGAAGAGAGGAAGAAATGGGGGGGGGAGGAAGGAAGGAGGAAGAGTATAACAACAACTTTTTTTTATTATGATTGTCTACACTTCTTCCACCTCCCACTTCATCCAAGTGCCTATAGGATGAAAAGAACCATACTTTGATGATACCCACTATTTCAAGTGGCGATACTCGATGGGGATGCATTTAATTGGGCTCAATTTGGCCCTTTGGAAGATTGTTTGTGTAGGTGTGGATCTTCCTGGTGATGATATGCCACTTATATGATATCAAGAGCAAATCATTTGTCAATATGCTCAAGCTATGCATGGGAGGGCACTTACATGAATAAAAAATGTTATGACCCATGCATGGGAGGCAACCTTCTGAAGGAATCCAAACACATTTTCAATCTCTGTGTACAATCTCTCCCATTCAATTCTAAGTTGAGATTGGTATATGGGTTCTTCTTTTGAGGCACACCTACATACCATTGTATGTTATGGGAACCATCTCTAAACTAACCCACAGAAGAATGAAAACTTCAAATTTTAGTCCAAACCTTCAACAAAGAGAAGTTAGCATGGTACTCATTGACTTTTCCCTTGCCTACCGTCATGCCAGCCATTGCCCCATGCACTAGGAATATGTCAGCCTACCCCACCAGCGTATGGGTGTTTTGAAGCCAAAGTCAAATTGATGTCATATTTGGATCCATTATCTCTAATAGTTTGCTGGCTATTGGATAATAGCTTCGTTATTAGCTGACTAACTATTAGTTGGAGGCTAGTTGTCCACCAACTAATAGGTGGTTAGAATGTTGGTTGTGGGTGGTAGTTGTGTATTATCTAAAATTAGCTCAATTGAGGCATCTAATGAGATAACCATTAGCTCATTGGCTGGCTAATAATTAATTAGCTATGCTTTTAGCTAGCCCATTTGCATTATTCACTCCCACAAATTTTGGCAACTAACCGCTAGATATGGATCCAAACATGTCCCAAGTGAATTCCTTGCCATCACCTCTCTTCTCTTTAGACTCACCGACCAATGATTAATGTACAATCCTAAAGGCCTTTCTACACTCTAAAAGGCAGCCAATGAGGCAAGGGGCTTCTCACTTTTAAGTTTTGTTTGGTTCTCTTCTATATACATTGTCAAACTATTATCACAATATCCCTAATTCACATGAGAACTCTTGGGCACAACTCTCGCAAGAACACATGTAGAACATACTTATATGTATGCAATAAAATGAAGTTTCTAGTTTTATTCATTTTCAACTCATGAAGTTTCTAGTTAAAACATTTTTTGTATATTAGTTGAATACTCGTGCTTTGCAACCCGCGTCGATATTATTACGAGATAAAATTGTAGCATGTCCTGGTATGTTCTAGGGATTACAATATATATCAAAAAGTTATATACCATAGTGACATTGCCATATTAATTGCAACTTTAATTTTTGTTTTACATATTAAAATAACTATTGTATGACACAAAGACATAGAAATAACACCTTTTAAATGTAATAATCACAACGAATAATCCTTTTTTGCTTTATGTGCCTAAAATTTTAAAATTATAAAACAAAGAAAATTTTAATCCAATCAATAGAAGATTTAGCGCGGCCTTGGAAATCCTCAATGTATAAGGTATTGGAGCTGCGGCCCGCCAGAGGATCTTGAGCAGGCAATACAAACGATTGATTTGCCCCAAGATAGACAAAGAACATGCTGATGTTCACCGCAGATAGCAAGGCATAAATGCATGAATTTATGTACCCTGAACAAGCAAGCGACCACACCAAATACTTGTGTGAAATGTAATTTTCCCTCACAAATGAAAAGATGTTGTTCATTCAACTCCCAAGGAAATACAATTAAACCATCCGATGTGAGTATTGAAGGTGGGTGGAGCTCAACCAACTCAACTGGAGAGTCTAGGCACCTTCCGGACTTATCAATAATGATTATGAAATACATGCTTGCCCCTACCTGGAAGACACCAAGCAATAGGACCATCGACGTCAGAGTAGTATCACCAAATCCTAGTGTTGGCAACCAGCATGGCTCAGCATCTGTTCTCCAAAGGTAATAATTACCATCTACTCGGAGTATTGTCTCCTCACTCTCAACCATACTCATAAAGAAAAATATTTGCGATGTAAGTGGTTCCAATAATATATCCTTTGGCATCGCTCCTGGTGGGTGGGTGGTGACATATGTTTGAGTCATGGATAAATTAGCGATGGTCTTCTCTTTATCTTTCTCGCGAAACAGTACAAGACTTCTATAACCGTGGGATGATGGTTAATTACCTATCAACTCTATGAGGTTCAAAAAATAAATTTCTGAAGTATCTCTTGAAGAGTTCAACCAAATTAATGAATTTGACTTTAGATTTGTAAATTTTTATGGATATAGAGTTGATGGAATTTGGCTGTTTGGCAAGGAGTTAGTGGACTGAAGACCTATCAAACATACCCTCAACGATGACTTGAATAGTTAGTGCACTAGTACGATTAGCCAGAGCCTCCTCAACTGTTTTTTATTCACATATATGGGGACCGACAACCTGATACAAGTAAGGGTCGAATTCCCATTAGGGGTGAAAGTGGAGAAGGCTTTGTTGAAAGCCCGCTGGATGGCAAAAATTGAGCCCGCATAGCAAATTGATGTTATGTGGGCCAACCAATGGGGCCTAGTGGCATGCAAGCTCGAAAAAAGAAAGAATGAAGGGGATCGGGAAATCTACGCCTGATTTCGCACTCAACCATTTGTTAGACAAAAAATAGACGCTTCTGCGCAGCTTCCATGATCACTGAAGTCTCAAACAGCAATTACCATTGCTTCGGTTCGATTGGCTAGAGCTTGCCATGACCGTTGAGGATCTATCAAACGGAGTCATTCCATCTAAGATGCACAGCATAACAAACCACTCTGTATTAGTGATTTCTAATGCACCCATCTCTAAAGGATGGCACACTTTTGGCCAAGCCAAGAAGCAATGACCACCGAAAACCTTATCTGCTCCTTACCAGAGAAAAACTCTACATCCTTTATCAATGCAGTCAATTGGAGATAGCACAACCACAATAATGATTGTATGAATGGAAATTACAAACTCATGGCTTAATCTTCCAAAGTACAAACTCATGTCTTCTTCTCATGTTATAATTACAAACTCATGGCTTAATCTTCAAAAATACATCTAAATTAGCTTCACGCTAACTGCTTACTGCTCCTTAAGAAAAGAGGCCTTCTGGGGAAAACTACTAAATTGAACACCATCTATATACGTTATCCAATGGACTTTAAGGTGTAATATGGCTCCAGTGCAATAGCCAACAATTTTTTATGAGAAGCAACATCAAAAATTAATTTATCCAAGTTTAATCAACGAAGAATTCATGAAAAATTGGATAAAATAGCCAGCAACTCTTTCGGCGCGAACCAAGATATATCAGCTAAGGTAAGACACTCTAGTCCCAAAAGCCCCAACGTTTATTAGCTTTGTAATGATTAACAACGTCCTTGTTATGGGGCAGAGCAACCCGCACAACGGAGAGAAATTCTTACATTGTTGTGGCAGCCTCATCTGGAAATGGCATCACAAAAATCTCGAGGCTCTTAGTTTATGATATGCAAACAGGGCTGGCCGAAGTGGCCCCTAAAATCTTCAATATCATCAGCAAGCAATATGGAGGACTGATTGGCCCCAAGATATAGAGAGCACTTGCCAATGCTCGACATCATGGATTTCTGCACCACAAACAATGAACATGTGAGCACCAACACCCTCTGGTGCATCTCGTGAGTCAAATATTTCTTTGAAATACAGCTTCTTATCACAAACAAAAAGGTGCTGCCCGTTCAGCTCCCAAGAGCAGACCAATGAACCATCTGATAGGCAAATTGGAGGGGCTGGAGCTCTGTTAGCTCGTTCGGAGAGTGTAAGCATCTTCCGGACTCATCAATAATGATGATAGAGCCCTGCTCGAAAGACACTAGCTAATAGTGCCATCAATCTCATAGGAATGCCGCACAATACTGAGGTTGGCGACCACCATGGACCACCATCCATCCTCCAAGGATAATCATCGCCATCCACTTAGAGCAGACTCGCCATCAGTCATACTTATCAGAACAGCGATGGATAAGGGGCTCTAAGAATATAGCTTTGAGCTGATCCTTCTAAGAATGTCTAAAAACACTTCAACATGGTATACATGTTCTTCCATATTTTTGCTGTACAAGATGAGTATACCATCAAAGAATACCAGGATAAATACTCTTGAAAATGCAGCAACTGCATTTGTCAATCCAAAAGTTATGAAGAAGGTAATAAAGATGCCCAAGATGAGTTCTAAAGGCAGTCTTCAACGTATTAGTGACCTTGATTTCATATCAATCTTGGTATTTTTTTTGCTCCAAATAACTCGTTAAGCAAGTCTTCAATCACCAGAATTGAAAATTTATTTTGTATGGTGAGGTAGTTCAGCTCTCTGTAATCTACTCATATGCGCCAGCTACCATCTTTCTTTCCGACCAACAGTGCAGGAGAAGAGAATGGACTACAGCTGGGTCTCATCATGTGGTGATCCAATTTTTTTTACCAGTTTTCCAAGGCAGTCTTCTTATAATGAGGACTACAGTATGGTCGGATACTTGGTGGTAGCTTTAGATATCTTATCACATTTCCTTGCAGGAGGAAGGGAGGCTACTTCCTCAAAAGCATTCTCATACTACTGCATTAAGGGTACTAGTTCAGGAAGTACACTGAAAATCTCAGAAGATATTGAAGAAGAATATGATTGTTGACAGAACAAAATAAATCCCAGAACTAGCTTTAGGGCATGTTTGGATCCCATGGCTAATAGGTGAAAGTGCTAAAGTTTAGCATTCTCTTGCATTAGCCCATCCAAATAGGAGGGCTAATGGGAGGGTTAAATTTTAGCACACCTCAAAAAAGGGTGCAAAAGCATTAGCTGGTGGCAGTAGCGGACAAAGGATTTCCAAATTGGGTGTACATAATAAACTGAACAATTACACGCCATAGAAAAAATTTAAACATGAAAGCAAAACGGTAGAGAGCAAATAGCCCCTTAATCCATACAGCATCACATACTATTCCTTCTCGACAAATGTAATCAGATAATCATTCAAGTATTGATCTTCATACTATTTCTAAGCTTATTCTTCACAAAGTTTATTGCTGAAAATTCTCTTTGAACGTTGGCAGTTGCAACCGGCAGCAGTAGCATAGTTCGAGAAGCTTGTAGACATGAGTGTATGACATCCCTCTTTGTTTCAACAAACAATAACAAAAGCTCGGAAATGTTCTTAACTTTGCTAAACCTCTCATCCCTACACACATCAGTGATGAAGTTATCAAGTTAGTCAGATAAGACGCTTCAACTCCCATAACTGAATGACTGAGATGTGTTTGACAAACATCAACTGGAGCAAATTAATCCATTGCTAATTTGCACTTCACGAACTTTCTGTTGTGGTGAATTTCCTACAACTATCGCTAGCACACACAGCTTAGCCTGCCCAGTGCACGCTATGGCCTCCCCAGTAGTCGGCACCTGCGGTAGTCGCACGCACACCTCATGGTGCAACTGCGCAAGACAACCCCACGCCCAATGTGGGCTCTGCGCATTTGTGCTTGCCTTGGCTGGCTCGTGGAGCCGCCGCAAAATTGCCAATAGCTGAACTTATCTCAGACTGAGGAATGGAGGAAAAGAACGCTAGGGATGACCAACGTGGCGATGAAGGCAGACGGCTTCGTGCAAATTGCACGTGCGACCATGCGTGTGCTTAGTTGGAGCAGGTAGGCGGCACCTAGCACTCTAGCAGGCTGGCCCAACATGAGAGTGAGATCGAGAGAGGTGGTGAGAGCGTTTGGAGTGGACTGTTCTGTTTATTTTGGCTCAAATGTACACAGATTGACTGAATATGAGTATATGTATATGCATACTCACTATAATTTTTTTGTCAAAATTATTGGGTGTACATCTGTACACCCATGTCCACATACTAGGTTCGCCCCTAGCTGGTGGGGAGGAGC
This sequence comes from Setaria italica, assembly GCF_000263155.2. NCBI lineage: Eukaryota > Viridiplantae > Streptophyta > Magnoliopsida > Poales > Poaceae > Setaria > Setaria italica. The sequence goes on from NC_028458.1 coordinate 40,807,277, forward strand.
TAATGGGTGCTAATAGCTTGCGAAAAGATTAAGATGGGAGGCAAGTGATAATGGGTAAAATTGGCATTTCATGAACTTTTCATGAACTTTAGTTCTTTCCATTAGCCATGTCTCCAAACTGGAGTGCTAACTTTAGCTAGTCTAAACTTTAACACTTGCTAAACTTTAGCTATAGTCCATCCAAACGTAATCTTAGCACTATTGTAATGGCTGTGTCATGGCACAAACTTGCTTGGGAATAGTGTAATCTGAAAATGTGGCTACTTTTCCATCCTTCGTAATGCCAAGTGTTCGAAATAAACAAGTTAGGACATGATCAAACTTACCAAGATGCTTTCAGAAACAAGTTAAATGTTCTAGGGAAAAGGTGGGAGGCTGCCTCGGCCACCAGCAACATAGGCAGGTGCACACTTGTACTCAGCCACCTGAGCAATTGTGGTCACCTTTGACCAGTAGTGAGGCGCATGGAGGTCTGACAGGAATGGGTATATATGGTGATTCATTCTATGCTTCCAAAAAATGAAGGATTATACCTGAAGAGATTCATGCTCTGAAAATGTATATACAGTACTTTACAATAAAATTTCACAAATACTAATACCCTAAGTATTAGAAATTAAGAAAATACAAATACGAGGCATGTGGGACTTCTACGTCTACTTTTCTAGAGTCTATATTACATTTTGGTAGAAAATATCATCCGCGTAGCTAAAGGGTAGTCATGATTTATTGCAATTACTAGATGTAGTATAACTAATTACTAAATTAAAACTACCATCTGTACAAATAGAAAGAAAGATGACCAAGCAACTACAAACATGAAGGCAGTCAGGAGAAAGCACTTTCTATTCTGGCATGGAAATTCATATCCAATTCCTACAAGAGACAATATTGACAGCAGTTGGAGCTGAAGCCAGAGGGAAAGAGTTGGGAACTAATACATAAGAATATGAGGTGAGCAAATGAAATAATAACTAATATGAGGGATTATTCTTAAAATTTAAAATGATCCTTTTCAAGACTAACTTCAGAGAAGAAAAGAATTAGCATTACATTTAGCACCTACCTCTTTAGTGAGACAAGTTAGTATGCTTTATCGGATTACTACTTTATTTTCACCACGATTGGCATTACAAGTAGCTGCAGAAGTACAATAAGCTACTTCATAAGCAACACCATTTTTGGTAAAGCCTCGAGAAATTAAAACAGCACAAGACTTAAGTTGGCTGACCTCTTTCTTGAGGAGGTATGTGCTCCCCTCCCAGGCTGCATTTCCTAAATCCGATCCTAATCGGTATATTTTGCAGCTTCTACACCTTCCTGGAAAGGATAAAAAATGAAACACAAATTACACAAAAATAATCACTGTGCAGTACAATATTAATGTTGCACAGAGGGGGAAAAAATTAACCGACTAAGGAAATTTGCAGAAGTGACTAACATCACCAGGAACTTTTACAGAAGTAAGCCTACAGACACCAACCTCATGGATTGTTTCTGACGTTCAGAAAAATAATAAAAGTAAATGGTTTACAGTAACATAAAGGAAATCCACTTTTCATTTCTCACAATTTGGGGGATCTTTTCTATGTACATGTACTTCCAAGCCAACTCGTTTACCAGGAATGAAACATGCCACGAAAGAAAATTCCTGTACTCTACAAGGTTACAATAGGATTTTCAAAAGGAAATTCCTTAGACTGAGCAGTAGTTTATTGTAATACTAGCTACAAACTGACACCCAAATCATCGAATTATTGCATCTAAATTAGCTTCAGCCTTACTGCCGCTTCTAAAAATTGGCCTTTTGGGGCAAAACCAGGAAACCGGCCACCATGTATTTGCAGGGTCCTCCTTATGCTCTGTAGGAAACGGGAATTCCTCTAAAACATCCGACTCCAAATTGAACACAAATACCCAGTCCTTTATTTGGACATTAAGAAAGTGCACTGCATAGTATATGCAGTTTCGCTTGATTGCAGGGAACTCCTGTGGAGAGAGGGCAAATGCATCACCCCGCCCCAGGAAGAGCGAGTAACCACCAAGGTCCTCCAGTCTCTCACCAAATTCCAGGGGCGGCTGACCCGGGTCAAAGTTGGCTTGTAGACTTCAGCAAACGATGGGTGGCCATTGTTGAACAGCACGACGAGCAGGAGTTCGTCGTTGCAGCTCACAAAATGTGCCGCACGCGTGCCGTGCAGCTTCTTGCCGCACCTGCGGTTGCACAGCATGTTAAGCAGAGAGACAGCGTGCATGCTTTGGAGGAGCATCGGCGGAGAATTCGTCCCGAGGTTGAGGCCGTAGATGGCCAACCTCTTCGAGTAGTCCATGCAGTACATTTTGCCTCCGAGAAAAGCAACGCTGTGGAGTCTCTCACTGGTGTATACCCTGTCGGCCGCCGCGCTCCACGCGCGGTCCCCGGGCCGCCAGAACAAGATGTCACGGTGAAACTCGCTCCTGACCTGAGTCGCGACGGCCAGCCAGCTTGACGACGACGAGGCGAGCGGGTCAGCGGAGATGAAGACCTGGACGACGCAGGCCAGGGGCGGGAGCGGGATCTCGGCGCCGGAGCGGGGCTCCCACAGCACGAGCCGCGTGGGGGACCGCTCGTCGTCGGCCAGGGCTAGCCAACCGCGCGGCGTGCCGCAGCAGTACGGGAGGCCCGGCGGGGTGGCGAGTTGGACGCGCTTCAGGCCGGCGGGAAGCCAGTGGGAGCAGTCGCCGAGCGGGCCAACCCTTATCGGCTTCGCGCGGGTGGCCACGACCCATGGGCGAAAGGGCGCGACGGGGACAGGCGCGCGCCAGTGGTGACACACCTGGCGGACGTGGAGAACGTCGTCTGCTGAGGTTAGGCGGCTAGAAACTAGCCGGAGGAAATCAGCGGGGAGGGAGGACCAGCCGCCGCCGGCCATCGCAAAGGGGAAAGGACGGCCTTTTTCCTTGTAGAGCTCGGGAAAGTGATTTGCCCCCACCGCCCGACCCTCCTACCTTTTTTAAAAAAAAAACAACCCTCCTATTTTAAGACCCATTAATGCGCTTCAGTTTTTTCTTTGGACACTAAGAGCAACTTCAACAGATTCCCAAAAAATTCTTCCCCAAAACGAGGTATTGGGGGCTATGCTAAAACAATTTTTCCTAAAAAATATATCAGCCCACAGCAGATCGCTAAAAACTACTCCCCAATAATTTAAAAGAGGCCACGTCATCGGATTGGGCCCATTTAGTATCCGTTAATTTTTTTTCTCCAGTACCGGAGCCCGTCAAAAATATCTGGTACCCTACCACGCCGCTGCCCCGCACGGACGCCGCTGCCCCGCACGGACGCCGCCAGCCCCCTGTGCGCACGGTGAAGCTCTGGCGCAGGTCTGGCAGCCCCTAGGATACCTGGTGCATGTGCGCACGGTGAAGCTCTGGCGCAGGTCTGGCAGCCCCTAGGATACCTGGTGCTTCGTCCACGTCCTGGATGTGCGCAGTACCGGTGCTTCCTAGTCCACGTCCTGGATGTGCGCAGTACCCGGTGCTTCCTAGTCCACGTCCTGGATGAAGGTAATCAGTAATGATTAGGCATCATTTGTATTTTGTTTTTTTTTTGCGTCACATGCTATAACGAGGATTCTGTCGTAACGATTGGCCGCCAATTTCTAGGATAAACAGTTGCTTTGATCTCCAACTATAATTCGAGATAGGTGAAAGGGAATTGCTATGAATCGACGAAGCTTTCCGATGCATCTAGTGTTGGATTCGTCGTCAGATGATGACAGTGATGATTTCTTAATCTCTATTACTCATGTGGCCGTGAATGCGAATGAGTCCGATGATGAAACAAAACATCGTGATTCTATCATAGGTCATCAAGTACTTCAGCGAGATAGACAGACGGGGCATCAGAGGTTGTATCAAGATTATTTTTCAGATGATCCTACGTACGGACATAGTTATTTCAGACGACGATATGTAAACAATAGATTTATTTGGACCATTTTAAAAAAAAATTCATATTATACATGTGTCTCATTACTCTTGACATGCAGGTTTCGAATGAGGCGTACACTGTTTGTACGCATATGGAATGCCGTAGAGCAACATGATGAATATTTCGTTCAGAAAAGAAACGCTGCCGGTGTGCTTGGCCTTTCTAGTCTGCAAAAGATTACCGCAGCATTTCGGATGTTAACTTATGGAGTAGCAGCTGATGCTACAGATGATTATATCCGTATTGGTGAGAGTACTGCTATTGAGAGTCTGAGAAGGTTTGTCAGTGCTGTTGTTGAGATTTTTGGAGATGAGTACTTGAGATCACCTAATGAAGATGATACTGCTAGATTACTTGCCATTGGAGAGAGTAGAGGTTTTCCTGGTATGCTTGGGTCGATTGATTGTATGCATTGGAGGTGGAAAAATTGTCCTTCGGCATGGCAAGGTATGTATACCGGGCATGTGCATGAGCCTACAATTATACTTGAAGCTGTTGCAGATAAAGATCTTTGGATTTTGCATGCTTTCTTTGGGATGCCTAGTTCCCACAACGACATCAACGTTTTGCACCGGTCTTCTTTATTCGCACGGCTAGCTGAAGGTCAAGCTCCAAAGGTGAATTATACCATTAATAATAATGAATATACAATGGGTTATTATCTTGCTGATGGCATATATCCCTCGTGGGCTACAATTGTGAAGAGTATACCTGAACCACAAGGTAGCAAGAAGAAATATTTTGCAACTGCCCAAGAAGCTTGTAGGAAGGACGTGGAACGAGCATTTGGGGTTTTACAGTCTCGTTTCGCTATCGTTAGGGGGGCAGCTCGATTTTGGGATCAAGACACCATCGGACAAATCATGAGGGCTTGTGTCATTATGCACAACATGATAGTTGAGAATGAGCGCGATGAGGGAGATGATTTAAATTATGATGGGGTGGGAGAAAAGGTGAATATTTCTCACGATGAAACACCTGAACTTGAGGAGTTTATTAAAAATTACAGGAATATAAGGGACAAAGATATTCACAATCAGCTTCAAGATGACCTCATTGAGCACCTGTGGCAACATCATCCAGACCTCTACAAATGATTGTCTATAGTTCATAGTAATTGTCCGGATTTTTTGCTACGTTATGCTTCAATAATTTTGTTACGTTATATTTTTTTTAGTTTGAGATAAACCATACAGACATACATAATTCTCTTTCAATAATTGTTACTTTCATAGTCATTCAGTCTCCATGTATTGCTTCTCCAGTGCCAAGTAAATGCGCTACACATCATCTGGTCAATCGGCACTAGCATGGTACATAATTCAGTTTTTCACGGTACTAGCAGCAAATACTTTCACCGAGTATTTATTTTCAAAAATAGCACAGGTACAAGACCATATCCATGCACTCACGGCAATTAAATTGACATTAATTTATGTCACCAACCACTCACAGAGCGATAGACATATAATAGATAATAGCTGAGTAAATAGGTTCCAAAGTGAATAAAACAAGTCTGTAGTTGGAAAATAGTTCCTAAATCAACAAAACACAAACATGATAGTAATTAAGCACTAGGCATAGATAGTCGGCTCATGATCTCAGCCCGCAAGGACATGTAGTATTTCTTTTGTTCATCTGGCATGGTAGTAAGGTCCATGGTCATAATCCTCTCTTCATCCCTCCTTTTCTGCAACTGGACCTCCTGGCTCCTCAGCTCAATAAGTAGTTTTTCATTTGCAACTCGATCCTGTTCAAGAGCAAATGCTTTGTTGAACCTCTCCTCTTTTTTTAGCTCCTTCTCCCCATCAATTTCTTTCTTCTGTACCCACATATTTTCTAAGGTTGTTGTCACACTTTTTTTCTTCTCTTGTAGCAGTGCTGCTTTTGCCTTCTTCTTACCAATTGGCCTTGTCAGTGCATTATCTTCTATGCCTTGAACCTCACCTTCTCCTAATTCACTTGGTAAACTTGCACTTGGGCCAGCATTTGAGCTTGTCTTCTGCTTCTTGTTAGATGTTTTACCAACAGCCAATTCATCAATTTTAGCAAGCCATTTTGGTTGTGTTCTCAGCTTATTCCAGCAATGCATGAACTGGAATGCTCTTTGATGTTCGTCTTCAGACTTGTACAAAGCACATGCCTTTGCAACCTGCACACACCAACATCCAAGGGATATTCATATATGATATATAAACATAAAATAGTCGAAATAAAACCTGGTACTGCATAGTGAGTAAAGTACCTTATCTTATATTGTAGTACCACTCTGACGTCTTAACTCAATTCGTGATAGACATCCACAAAATTTGTTCACAGCTTTTTGTATGGTCTCCCACCGATGCATCAGCGAATTCATGGTACGCGTAGAGGGGCACGTCTTGTGTTCATTGAAGTACTCATATATACGAGACCAATACTTGGCACCTTTTTGATCTTTGCCTACGACCGGATCCAAGCTTACATTCAGCCACCCAGAAACCAAAACCTCATCTTCGTGGTCACTGAAATTCTTGGATCTCTTATGGTTTGGCCTCGCGGAAGGAGCTGCTGGAACTTCTTCAATTGCCTGTGACTGTTGGTCAACATATGTGTTGCTATAATTATGAAAATCCCCTTGATTGGTTTCATCCGTCATCATGTTGGAAAAATATCCATTTCCTGCAAGCATTTAATCACTGATAAGCTGATGAACAGAGGTTCCTGGAAAAAAATGGACAGACAGCTAGTTCATGGAACATGTTCTCTCTATAATCCATCCTCTAGTAAAGTTAGCTGTCAGCACATAAATGTCAGTACCACTTAAGAGGATAATAACTAAGTAAAGGCCGGTTAAGAAAGAGTTGTGAGAAGATGCCATTGGTAACATGTCTAAAAAGGTGCATCTGTTGGAACCTGTGCAGCTCTGTGTATTTTTCATCTGTTCACACACAGAGATCTATGTTTTTAAACTAGCTGTAATTCCAGTTTGCGACTGAAGTAGAGGTTTCATTTGTTCTCACACAGCATCTGAAGTAAATATTCTTTTCTACAGTCTTCTTTTTTTTTTTACAATACACAGGAGAGGTGTTGTGTATATTTGTAGTTCTTTTGTAGTTTGATTTTGACCAGCACCATGTTGAACCTACCTTCCATAATCTGTCTTTGGTTGGAAAATGCTTCAGTGAACCAGTTGTAATTGAGTTTATTTGTATGAAAAAACCAATCACATTTGAATATGATGGGGAACACACAAGTCATCTGCTACAAAACCAAACACTATATCGCTTACTTCACTGTAAATTAGATTTATGATATCTAAGAGCTCATTATGTCTGTGTCTGTAGGTGCCTTTTAAATGCCTAACATAGCAGCCTTTCTTTTTTTGGAGAGTTGGATATTAGCTACAGTTCTGACTTCCTGGTGTTGTTATTTGAAAGATAAATGCCTAAAATAAACCTAGTACTTTGTAATGGCGTTCTTAATAATTTTAGAGCCTTTATTTGTTGAAATATTCATTGTTGGATGACTAATCACTTGAGAAGGATCATGGTGTATATCTGATAGACGTCTCTTGTTGACCATGTTCAGTCATGACCAAGAAAGGAATGGCATTTTCATAACATGTTACAATAATTTATAGCCACACATTTGGTTTAATCTTGCTTTGTGTTCTCCAATATTCAGATGACATAGTTTTTTTTTAATACTTGAGAAGGATCATGGTCATGGGTATTTATCTGGTAGATCAAGCATCAAGCACATAGGCCAGCACTCAGCATTTCAGATGCACCATAAAAATAATGCACAGCATCAAGCACATAGTAACATCAGCAGCTCAGGGAAGACTAGTACAAGAACTACAAGATATGACGGGTAACATAAGGCTTAAGACTTTCAGCACGAAAGTACAGCCACCATTTTCAACTAATTAGATGCTAACTTGGCTACAGCAGCAATCACAACCGAACAGCTTCAACATAGACTTAAAATATGAATTTGATTGATGAATTTCAACAAAACATGAGAACCATACCGTTCAGAAAAGTGTTGCCATCGGCCATGTGCTCAAAAGATGCAGAGGGGGTATCGCTACCAAGGTACTGCTGCACCAGGGGATCATTGTCGTCGCCGGCAAAGCCTACCATCGGAATACATGGTGGTCGTAAGTATATGGTAATATTACTTAGAGAATGGTTGTAAGTATACCAAAAGAACTACAATACTTGACTGCTGCGGCATGTAATTGATTGCTCTGTGAAGGAATAAGTTAAAACACATTTCAACTGAAGAAATTGAACTTTCATCAGAGTCTGAAATGTTCATGTTTGGATTGCACACTGAAATTCAGAACTGACTTGAAGCAACACTACATGGAGCTTTACAACTTTCAAATGACCTTTTACAACATAGCCTTGAATCATGCAACTTTTAGGATGTCAATTAAGAGAGATTGTAAGCTGAGTTCAAGGTTAGCAACAGATAACTTCAAGGCTTATCACTGGAACAACTCATCTCTAGCTATACAACACACCACAACATGAAACAATACATGCTCGCCAATTAAAAAAACATGGAATATTAGGACTGCTGATCTATCCTTTTGCTTTGACAATTTCTGTTGGTTTGATATAATTTTTTGGCATGCCATCCTTTTCAGAAAAAAAAACTAAAGGTTAGTTTGAATATAAACTAACAAATGGAATTATCAAGAACTAATTGCATGATTCATAAATGACATGTACTAAAAATATGAAGGCTGAGCTCACACTGATCACTTGTTCCATAACAACTGATAGTACCATTTTCTAGATGACTTCAGCACTTGATTATATCCTTTTGCTGCAAATTTGTGAGCTTATAAGTGCAATGCTTGTGGGTTCAAAAAAAAAACTCCTGCCACCACTGCTGCAGTGTAGCTTCACTACACAATGAGGTGCACACGATGTGTGAAATGTCAGATCAAAGTAATCTCAAACTTCTTCCCTAATTTAAAGAATTTGGTTGCTACATAATAAAGTAATTTTTTTGTAATCTATGGGATGAGCAGAGAGCAGCAGGCATGGCATGCACGCAAGGCAAGGAACAAATTAATCTTCATTTTGCTCAATTTACAATTTCAGCCTAGCTACAATTCCCTAACACATCGATCTCATTCACGAGGTCCTAACACAAGAAGTACCAGATTCTGAAGTGTGTTCCACCAAGATACTCACCGCCGGCAAATTGCAAATCTTGGACACCGCCGTTCCATTGGGCGTTGGGGCCGCCGACGGCCATGACCCGACGCATCTGCTGCCTGCCGCGCCGATCTTGAACTTGCCGGACGGGAGCACTCGACATTGGCGGAAGACGTGCGGGGGGCACCGGCCGGGGCGGCTCCGGCCGCCGGGCGGCCTTCAGCCGGCAGCGGCCGCGGGGCCTTCGGTTGGGCGCCGGGCGGGCGGGCGCCGGGCGCCCTTCGGCCGGGCGCGGCCGCGGAGCCTCCGGGCGGGCGGGCGCCGACCAGCGCGGCTCCGGCCGCCGGACGGCCTTTGGCCGAGCGCGGGCGCAGGGCCGTCGGGCGGGCGGCCACCGGACGGGGGGGCGCGGCCGCGGGGAGCTTGGGGCCGGGCGCGGGCGCGGGACCGCCCACCGGTCAGCGAATCTTGAGCGCCGCCGCCGCTGCCTCCGCACGGGAAAATGGCGCGCGCGGTAGAAAAAAAAGGCGCGCGACTCCTGATCTGGGCGCGCGAGAAAGGGATTGGGGAAGGAGAGCGCTCCGGATATTTGCGGAAGAAACAGACGTGGATGCGGGTGGCTGTAAATATACGGGAGTTTTAGGGGAGCTGTTGGAGCTACTTTTTTAATTATTTTTCCCTATTTAAGATTTTGGGGAAGTTTAAGGGATCTGTTGGAGTTGCTCTAATCCGAGTCTGTCAGCGCCTCAGCGGCGTTTAATGTGCTACGAAATTGCAGTAGAGTACTAGGAGAAGAGACGTCAAAGAACAAGGTCTTTTTCTGAATTGTTGCCATGGAAGTGGAACTCATGGCTTACTACGTGACACGTGTGTATCGGTGTGCCTGTGCCGTGTCAGCATCACCCATTTCACGTCCATGCTACGCAACGTACGTACAAGCGCGTCGCAGAACGTACATGTTTTGCCCTCTGTCCACATCAGGTGTGATCCAACACGCACGCTCCCATTCGCCAACACAACGTCGTGGCGCGCGTCGTTTCCTCCATCTAACACCACCTTCCACTACGGCAAGCAGCGTCACTGCTAGCCAGCGCATCAGGAGTGATCCCACAGGCTGACGCCTTCCTCGTCGGCTTCCATCATCGGCGCCGCCGCAGGGCCGAGCGCGGGCGGGCTCATCATCAGCCCCTCCGCCATGCTCATCATCAGCCGCGGCATCTCGAACAGGTCGTCCTCGTCCACGACGCCGCCCGCCGCCATGGCGTCGCCGCTGTCGCCGCGGAGCTCGTGATGATGATGACGACGGCCGTCCATCGCCGCCGCGGCCGCGGCAGCCGCGGCCCGGACGTCCTCGGCGGAGGCGGATGCCGGCGCCGGGCGTGAGCGCGCGGCGTCGGGGAAGTTGAGCGCCGTGCCGGCGCCCCGCAGCGCCAATGCGGCGGCGTCGTAGGCCGCGGCGGCCATCTCGGGCGTCGGGTACGTGCCCAGCCAGATCCTGCTGGGCTTCCGCAGCTCGCGGATCTCCGACACCCACTTCCCCGCCCGGAGCCGCACCCCGCGGTACACCGGGTGCCGCGTCTCCGCCCGCGCGCGCCGCCCGCAGGCCCTCTGCTCCTCCAGCCTCCGCTGCTCCATCCAAGATCACCAACCACTCAACCAGCACGAACACTCCCGGTCAGACAACACCCGCTCTGCATTGCACCCAGCACACGCCCGAGACAACCGTGGCTAGAACAACACTGCAACCACAGCTAGTAGCCGCATGCACGACACGACGAAGCCCAAGCTGAGCAAGTGACGGCAGATTGGCAAGGCTTGCGATGATGTGATCAACCAGAGCCCAGAGGATAGTCTAGCTATCTAGCCAGCAGACTACTATTTACTGCTATCCCCTAGCAGCTAGCGTACGTCCAAATGATCGATCTCGGGAGGGTTTAAAAAAACCGGGGAGGCGGCCGGAGTTGGTGAAAACATTCTCGACGCGAGCACGAGGTGACGGAACGCGTTTATTTCCTGCCCGCTCAACGCTCAACTAGAGGTTAGCTGTGAAGCACAGCTCGAACAAAAAGCGTGGGCCTCACCGAGCTTTCCGTCGGCCCGGCCAACCGGAGCTCGCCACCTCGCCGCGCCGGGGTTGCCATCTCAGGCCTCGGAAAAGCCGCTTTTTCTGCTAGTGCGCGACGAGGTTAGCAGTACGATCCCCTCGCCTGGGGGTCATCCAGGTGGCTTCGTCCCCAGCTCCGGTTCTGATTCGACGGGCGCTGGACGGGTGATAACGTGACATGAACCCACTGATCTGGGGTTTGGTTTTGACCCGTTCAAGGACAGTATAATAAGGGGGTTCATCACGTAAAGGTGAATCGAGTAGACGATGATGATGCGCGGTTCTTTTGTTTTCTTCTGCCACCTACCATATCCAGTACTAGATTACGCGGGCGGTGCTGCGGCTTTGCATGGCCAGATATTTCTGCCTGCGATTGGCGAGGAGGAAATCTGTGAAACCTCTGTAGCTCTCCATGCTCGTGCGTGTGTTCATATGCTTGAGCTGGAAAGCACGTGCTGTCGATTTCAGCTCTTTTCAAACGCGGTAGCCCGACGGTCACAACTCGTAAGCCGCTAGCCGCCTGAATAAGCTCTGAGAGAGAGTTCACTGAAACTGAATCACGACATCAAACTATGCATGACAAACTTGTATCTAGATATATAACAAAAGTTGTGTATCAAGAAAAACTAAAACGAATTGTAGTTTAGAACGGAGGGAGTGCATGGTTGGGTGCATGCCTGTTCAAAAGAAGGTCTCTCTGTGTGTTTGTCTCTCGATCCATCGATCGCGGAGAGAGGTCTAAATTCAACTGCAAGTAACCAGCTTCGGCGATCACGTTTATCTCTGATCCGCGAATAGCCAGGCAACATGCGCGGCTCAATCTAGGCCATATATGGTTCCCCAAGTGGTGGGTGTGCGTTGTTTGTGGGTGTTGGGACCGGAAGAATTTAGCAGATGGGTGCCCGCAGGCCCACATTGTGATGACGCTGCAATCCATATTAGCATGCATAGAGTAAAGTTTAATCCAACCATTTCTGCTTGCATTATTGCTCCCCTCTTGTTCTTATCCTCCAAATAGTATTGTCAACATCCGGAAGGGAAGGCTTTTGTTTCTTGTTTTTCTTCTTCGCAGTTTTGGCAGCCTCATGCATGTTCTGCAAGCTTCCTGAAGCTGACCAGGTCTAAAGAACGCTACCACCCAAGGTGCAGGGACGACAATGCCTGAACTTATGTGCCTCTATCCAACGCACGCACATAGACGTTGTGCAAAAGTTTAGCGAAAATATCTAAATTACATTCACACATCCACAAAAAGAGTGATGGTTTAGTATTGAGTGTTTGAATATTTCTAGGGCAACGATAAGGTACTCCGATTACCTCCTAAGAGGTACTAAGAGTTAAAATAAATCTAAGCGAGAAATAAAATAATTATTTCCTTTTAATTGCACGTTTTTGTTGAGTATACACATTTTTTAAAGTTGTAACGGGACCTCAAAATTGCCTTTATTCGAGTGGAGAAAGGTATACAAGTCACGTCAGGGATTGTATTGATTTTTTGTCACGTTAAAAAAACAGTTACAATATAATCACGTTAGTGATCGGATCACCTTTTCCTTTTGGACGTTGCGAAAGAAATGAGAGCGTTCGTTTATGCCACGTTCCAACAAAAGAAGTTAGAAGAATCACGTGGCAAGTTAGATCTAATATATATGAAGGTAATTTCCATGTTTATCCTATTTAAAATAAAAAATATAAATATATATTTCTCCTAAGATGTATGGTCCACAGTAATTTCGGAGTACCTCAGCAAAACCCTCCTAAGTAAGAGTTCAACTTAGTAATGAAGTTGTATGCCTGTATCTTAATGTTCTGCCGATTACATCTCATCTCCCAATGTGCTTGACCCTGAAGTGAATGTGCAATAACAACATCACTCTATCTGTCTGAGCTTTATCCAAAAAAAAAACTGAGCTCCAAAAAAAGTCATCAATTACAGTTGGAGTAGCACATGTTTTTTATGAGCTCCAACACAGAAATTCATTCCTGCTGCATGTAATACTTTTTCCTTACTTTTGCAAAGAGGAAGGTGCAATAAGTAAGTGTGCTTCATATGTATTTACTTGTTAATATCTGGTGTATTGAATATGAGAAGGTTCTAGACAGGAAACACATGTTTGCCGTGTTTTAATCATATTGCCTGCTACAGCTTCTTGAATATGTTAGACTTGTGATGCAAAGGTCTATGATTCGTTGTACTAGAATATGATGACTTGATGTTTGCCACTTGCCTTAAAGTAAAATATAGATCCAATCTGAATATTACTTGCAATTAATGTGCTTAATTAGTACTTTGATCACCTTAATTTCAGCCAAGTCAAAAGGACTTGTGCACTAATTAAAAACTTTGTGTTCACATGTGATGTTTGCTCATGGACTAATTATGTCCTCATTATATCGTAAACAATTAAAAAAATTTATCACCTAAATTGGAACCACCGTATTGCTCACGCGTGGACCCACCTATCATGTATTTGAGAAAGAGGATAGGGTGCAAATTCATGAAAATTGAGAGTTAGAAAATGTTTCTGCCCGAAAACCAAATTTTTTTCTTACCGCGACTCCCTTTACCCGCTGATCGTACCCGCGTCTTGTCCGCGTCGATCACGAACAAATTCACGCCCGCCGCACGTGGCCCATCCATCTGACTTCCGACCATCCCCATTCGCACTACCCCTTCAACCCTCCTCATACGAGGTACCCGCTCCGTCGCTGGATCCGGATCGGGTGCGGGTGCGGGTTCGTCTTCCATGAGCGTCGTCGCCGTGTCCCGTGTGCGGGCTTTGACCTCCATGCAAAGAATGCCCAGGCACGCACCAATCTCCCGTTCCATAACACCGTACGTCCATCTACTGCACCAAGCGCACTGTCAGTCTTACGTTCTCGTGGATCCACCTCGATCCGCGGGTCCGCCTAGGTCTGCACCAGTGCAGATGGCACACTTTACAATTTGACATACTCCTCCGTGCCTGTGCGTTGAGTGCTGCTAGCAGCCTGCAGTTGCAAGGAGCAACATGCCGTCCAAGAAATTGGGCGGGCAGCTCGCAGGAGATTTCGATCATGGGGTAAGATTTCGATGTAATATATTCACTACGACTGATTGATTAAGTGGTAAGATTATTCTTCTACCCTCCGGATCCCATCTAAATTCAAACGTCGGTGTGATTGTAAAACGTTGATTAATTCATCTGCTTGCTTGTTCCCTTTTGCCTCTGTTTATTAATCAAGCAATGTATTGCTCTTCAGTATTCATGAGTGACACAAACAAAGCTCATGAGAGCAAAAACTGAAACACTGGAAATACTCCATGTATTAAATGGCAAGTACGTACAGAATCATTCTTTTTATGTGTTGAGGTGCTGCCAATTGAGCCGACGTCAATGTACATACGTTTTGTTGACATAGCAGGTTCCAGGTTGGCAAGCTGAGAACGGCGTTGGCCGGAGGTCAAGCACCTGCGGGCTGCGGCAGCATGACCACCTGCTGGTTGTTTTCCTTGGAGCGCGGGAGGCCCTGGTGGTGAATCTACGGGGGTGTTTGGAAGCACTCCACTTCAGAAAAAATTGCTTCACTCCATCAACTCCAAAATTTTTGAAGCCAAACGCGTCTAGATCCAGCAACTCCGGCTCCAGGAAAAAGGTGGAGCAGGGGGTAGATCCACGTTTTCTATGGAGTACCTCAAGAGGTGCTCCAAAAACCTCCTTTTCAGACCTCCTTATGGAGTTGGGGTTATTTACCCACCATTGCCACTTGTTACACAAGTTACCGGTTTGTTTCTGATTTTTCTATCTCCTCCGTCGTCTCCGTTTCCTTCTCCCACGGGGCGCAGGCCGGCCGGGGGCGAGCTCCCCCGCGGCGGCGCGGCCAGGGCGCAGGCCGGCCGGAGCGAGCTCCCGTGGGAAGCGGGCGTCATGCGCGGCGACACGGGCGGCAACGGAACAACCCGTTTGATCGATCGATTCCGCGAGCGGCCGACAGGCGGGCATGGCGGTCGTGGTGTCGGCGGCGACGGCAAGCTGGGAGATGCGAGTGCTGGCAGTGCTGGGACGGTGAGCGCGCGCCGTTCCGCGTGCTCGTCCGCGCGTGGGATCTGTACGTGAGCCGGATGGCGGCGTGCGCGGGCGGCTGCGGCCAGTAGGAGGCCCGGTGGGGCTGGTGGCGATGCCGCGGTCCCAGAGCCACGAGTTCTACCGGTCGGTAGCGGGGCCAATGATGACGTACAGGAGCTCATCAGGGCAGCCTCCCGCGCCGGCCTGCTCAGGGCACCCAGCGGCGTCGGGTCGTGGAGCCAGAGCGTGGCCATCGGGCGGATCGACGAGGACCCGGGCGTGCGAGTTCGGGCTGGAGGACGGCTCGCTTGGCCTCAACGCCGCCGCCGGTGCAAACGCACTTGAAGCTGGAACGTGGATGGCAGGACAAATCTGATGTTCGTCCTGATAAAAAAAAGAAGCGCAAAAATATGACTCCTATAGCATACTGTATACGTGAAGTACAAGTCCGTCTCTATGTCTCGCTGCCGATTGTTATTTCTTTTCTGTCGAAAGACCTGCCGATAGCAACTGAAAGTGTATGTAGTTCGAAAACGTAAAGCAAAATTATTCTGTTGCTCCAGGGAGGAAGAGAAAGGGTGGAGAGAGGAGAGACAGATATGTGGGTTCGTTGATAAGGGGTAAAATAGGCTATTCACAACAAGTGCTCATATTTTTGGAGCTGGAGCACTACCACCAGCCAAACACGTGCAGCAGCTTCATATTTTTCTGGAGTTGCTGGAGTGGAGCTAGAAAAGTGTGGAGCTGGTGGAATGGAGCTGATTTTTTTGAGTGGAGTGCTCCCAAACAGGCCCTATATATGGAAGGCGCCTTTGCCGCGAGGTTCTGTTTGCGGTGATGAGATTTTTTAAGGGTACATACCACACAACCACGCACACCACACTCATACCAGACGCACACACACGTGCATATCTATACACACGTTACGCACGTTATAGAAGAGATTGGTGAGACTACTGTTCTCGTTATGGAAGTGAGTTGTAATAGAAAGTGTGGCTCATATGAAGGTTAAATATTTGGAGCGCTAGAGCAACAAAAGTATAAGCGTGAGGCACCAGGAGGACGGTTGTGTCCTGGTCGATTTTGGGAGTTGCCTGGCGAGGAGTAGAGTTGCAATGCTATTGATGTAGCATGCTTTAGTATTGTCTGAATTTTATTAACCCACAAATTCACATATTTCTTTACTTTACCATTGCAGGAAGGACTACGGGTAGTGAGAAGATATGATAGTGTTATGCATCATGTATGAATATAATGTTTCTTCTAGGTTCAATCTCCACCCTTTCTTATTTGCATTTTATTAACTATTTATAAAGGAATATCTAGCTTTTTTGCGAAAAGGAATATATAGCTTGTGGTAATATTTTCTCTTGCAAAGTTTTGGATTTCCTATGAATCTAGATTTTCTATTTATAAGAATTTTTAAAGGCACTACCTTAGAAATCTGAGTATTTAAGGAGAAATAAATAATTAAAAAGGCAAAAAAGTTATAATGTGCAGAGGCTGGATGTTTGTAAATGATACAAAGCAGTTTCAGTGTTATGACTTTTTTTAAATGAGTTTTGTGTGTGTACTGTTGGCTATTGGTGACTGTTAGAATAGGTCAGAATCCCGTGTCTTTTTTTTAATGCTCTAGAGTCTTGGTTTGTAAAAGGAAGGCTAATAGGTCCGACAATTACTGCAAATATGTATACGTAATTAATTTTACTTGGTAATTCATCCAATTAAAAGAGTTATTAGAGGTATTTTGAACTTTTAGTATTGGTACTATCTTGTCTATAATTTTTTAAATGAATAATGAGGACGGAGGGAGTAATCATTAATATATCTCTATCCTTGGGTGAAAATAGAGTTACAATTTTAGTACATATCGTAGACAACAAGATTGTGATGGGCCTAAATTAAAAAGAACGGGCCAACTGAAGTTTGGGTTTCTTCAAGTAAGCAGGCCAAAATTTGATGAGCCCGAGCCACTTATCACACATAGGCACATAGCCCATGGAAGACTTTTGTGCAACTTCAGCCCATTTTCTTAGATGAAGAAAAATACATACCCAAATTGGGCGGGTTTCGTTTGTTTGCTGGCTGGGCTAGACTATCCATGCTCGCATCGGCGGGCCAATTTAGCTCACTCTAAGTGGTGAGAAAAAAAAAAGCTGAAAACCACAAGCTCTTTATGAGCTTGCAGCACATCCAATGATCCAAACGACTTGTCAATGCCAATTTCTTGCTTAGTTAGAGGATGCTTGGTTCCACGGACTAAAGTTTAGTGGCTGTCATATTGATTAGGAGAACTAAACATGAGCTAATTATAAAACCAATTGCACAGATGGAGACTAATTCGCGAGACGAATCTATTAAGCCTAATTAGTCCATGATTTGACAATGTGATGCTACAGTAAATATGTGCTAATCATGAATTAATTAGTCTTAATAGATTCATCTCGTGAATTAGCCTCCACCTATACAATTGGTTTTGTAATTAGTCTATGTTTAATACTCTTAATTAGTATCTAAACATTCGATGTGACAGGAACTAAACGTTAGTCCGTGGAACAAACACCCCCTTAGATAACATAGTACTAGCAAAAGATCCAAACATGCCTTTTATTTCAGTCTCTCTATGGGACATGTAGCCAACCATTCGTTAGCCGAAGGCCACGAAGGAAAAGCTTGCCAATAGATTATGCCAACAAATAACTCAAGTTCATGTGACTTACTTTCTCCGTTCAAAATTACAATACGTTCTCCTACATCAAATTGTTTGATCTTAACCAAATTTATTGAAAAATACACAAACATCTACAATTTTAAACTACTTTCATTATGGATACTCCACGTAACTATTTGATATTGTAGATGTAAATATAATTTTTTAGTTAAAGTTAGATAAATTTATCGGGTGATGAAAAAATGACTTATAATTTGAAAAATAAGAGTAATAACGAGAGGAAAAACCTAAATACGCAACCTATTAAAAACACCCACCTTTGGAAATAAATAAGAAAGAAACGTGTCATTATCTCTGAACCATGATGATAGTGCACCTGATTTTTCAAATGACTCAAAAGTGAAAAGAGAAAAGTGCATGACTATTTTCTCCTCGACAAAAGGGACACAGACACACAGCAGGGACCCTGACCTGACCTGATCCGTGACCGCTTGCAATTTGCAAAGTGGCCATATATCTCTTAGGGCAACCAAAGGTATTTGGACTAACCAAATAGATGGTACCATGTCAGTTGGGCTTAGTGGATACACCAGCACATGTCACATCGGATGTTTGATACTAATTAGGCTAATTACAAAACTAACAAATGGAGTCTAATTCGCGAGACGAATCTATTAAGCCTAATTAGTCCATGATTTGACATTGTGGTGCTACAGTAACCATTTGCTAATGATGGATTAATTAGGCTTAATAGATTCGTCTCGCAACACAGGTTTCTACAATAGTTTTATAATTAGCTCATATTTAGTCCTTCTAATTAGCATCGAACATCCGACGTGACAATGCTAAAGTTTAGCACCGAGTATCCAAACACCCTGAACCACAATGCTTAAGGTCTGATGGGCCAGAAAATATGACCCACCAGCAAGTGTTTGTTTCTTTAGTCCCTCCTAAAATTTCTATCACATCGAATGTTTGATACTAATTAGGAGTATTAAATATAGACTAATTACAAAACCAATTGCACAGATGGAGACTAATTGGCGAGACGAATCTATTAAGCCTAATTAGTTCATGATTTGACAATGTGATGCTACAGTAAACATGTGCTAATGATGGATTAATTAGGCTTAATAGATTCGTCTCGTGAATTAGCCTCCATCTGTGTAATTAGTTTTATAATTAGCTCATATTTAGTCCTCCTAATTAACCTCCGAATATTCGATGTGATATGAATTTTAGGAGCTCCTAAAGATCCAAACACCCCCGAAATCACTAAAACAGCCTAACCGCCCCTACCTCCCCTCTCGCGGTTCCTCTTCCTCCCGAGGACCTCTTCCCACCGCGACAGGATCCGGGCGACAACCACCTTCCCTGGTGGCGCCCTCCCATGAGCCAGGCCAAGATCCTCATCAGCAAATCGATCTCGAACCTCCTCATCTTCCCCAAGCTCCGGTCCGGGCTCCTCTTCCCCCAAGCTCCGGTCCAAATACACATATTTAAATTAAAGATCCAAACAACATGATACAATACAACAAGACATCCACTGGTTATTATCTAGGAGGACTTTAAGCATCCTTGGACTGTGAAGACGAAGGTTCCGCTGACCCAGCCTCATCCTTAGGTTTATTTGTGCCGCCTGAAACGGTAGTACTAAGTGGACGTGAAACACCCGGGACTGAGGTTTGAGCATAACGACCACCAAAAGGAGGTTCCTGACCCGCGGCAACCGCTTCTTCATGACGTTGCTGCAAATAACGAAGCATTGCTTTTTCCAACGTGCTCATTTTCTTCGGCTTATGCTGAGGGCCAACTATGATTTTCCCCTTGCCGAAAGAGGAACCACGATCGCCCCCACCATCGCCACTTCCTCCAGTAGCAGAAGCCATCTATGTACAAAAATTCTTTCCTTAGCATTGCAGAAGTTGTTGAACTTGAAGACCGTGATCATCTCGCGAGCATGTTCTCAACTGGGCGGCACCGCACTTTGTCATGAAAGAGGTTAGATGCTACGGAAAAGGGGACACGGTCATGATGTTCGTATCCACTCTTTCTCGTAGAATCGAACCTTCTTCTTGACATACGTTGCTGCTCAGCGGAAAACATCCTCGCAGAGATGAACACGGTATGCAAGTTCAACAAGTATGGATTTGAAAAACTTTATTGAATTTGATAAGATAAACCGTCTAGACAAGGTAGCATCATTCTTAAACCACTGCAAGAATACATACTATATATCACACATCAATCTCACTCACATTCTAGCTCAAAATACCTCTCCATTTTCTACTTCATCACATTCTAGCAATTAATCTTTCCATCTCCAAAGCATAAATCAAAGCATAACACGAGGATGAAGTAGCAAACCTTCACAACACTTATGTTGGCTGAGTGAAATTCCCACGAAAATGAGGGAAAAAACTTCGGTCAGCACCTCCCTTGCTTCGGCACCACCGGAGAGTAGGTGAAGCTCAACTCTCTGTCTATGTGCTGGACTGGCTCGGACTAGAGGAGGAAGAAAGGCCTCTGTCGTGATATATAATGGGGATGAGTTTTTATCCCGGTTAAAAACTCCAACCGAGACAAAAAGGAACACCTTTTGTCCCGGTTGAAAGTTTAGTCCCGGTTGGAGCCTCCAAACGGGACAAAAGGGTGCCGCCACCGACGCCCCGGAACTAGCCTTTAGTCCCGTTGCAATTACCAACCGGGACTAACCCTCCCCTCCATTTTTACCTACCGTGGTGCACCCCCTTTTATTCCGGGCCAACTTTAAACCGGGACAAAAGGGGGCGCATCAAAAGCCAATTCTCTACTAGTGAATGGCAGCCGCTAGACCCGATGAGAATAGCCCCATCGAGCTTTTTCACTTCGAATCCAGGTTCTTTCGGCCGAATCGAGCTCGTTCTTGGCGCTAATCAAGCTAGCCAGGATTTGGCGCTAATCAGACTTCCTTCCACGAATTTGGCTCTGGTGGCAGGAGCCAAGGCGGCCCTCCCCGAGCTCGTGGTGGCCGGCCCTCGTCCAAATTCGCGCTGACGGCGGGAGCAGCACCAGCAGTGGCATCGCCCTGGGAGGGAGTAGAGGTCAGGGAAGAGAAATGATATTTTATTCCATATGGCCGGTTCATGCATATTTGGACCACTTGCGCAATGCTTTTGGGCAACATTAGACACTTATTGATCCTGGTCCACCGAGAATGACGCGACCCCTGCACCCCACAAACGTGCCACACGATAAGCTAAGGCCTTGTTTGAATCCTTGTTAAAATTTAGCGTTTGTCATATCAAATATTCGGATACTAATTAGGAGAATTAAATATGAGCTAATTATAAAACTAATTGTCGAAGTTCTGGACTAATTTGCAAGAATTAATCCATCATTAGCAATCGTTTCGTGAATTAGCCTCCATCTGTGCAATTAGTTTTATAATTAATCTATATTTAATATTAACATTCAATATGATAAGAACTAAAGTTCAGCGGTCAGGAAACAAGCATCCCGGACAAACAGCCTAGCAACGAAAAAGTTGCATGGCGTGGCTCCCACCCGACATGACAAAATAAATGCATGCAATATTCTTGCCGATGCAGAAGAATAAAGGAAAAGCTAGTAAAGCCTAGAAAGGCAATCATTCTAGCGGTGGTGGAACGCGAAGAGGAAATGTTGCTTCTTGCTCTGGACTCTTGGAGTGGAGTCCTGTGGCCTGAGCAAAAGTTGGCTGATCCTTTTCGTTTTTCTCCACGGCAAGCGAGGATCAGAACACCAGAATAGGCCGGTCCGCCAGTAGGTCGCTCACTCGCTTGCGCTGCAGGTCGATCGGTCTCCTTCACCAATTAGATTTGGGATAGAGATCTTGATTTTTTTTTGCAAATGGAGCCAAATAAAGGTGATGTTTTTTTTTACGACCGTGTCTTAGCACGTATTTCATTAAGAAGGAAGCAGATTACAGGCACAAACCTTGAGGTAGCCAAACAGAACTTGGCAAACACAAGAGCACAAATAACTAAAAATAGAGAAACACTGAAGAAAAGACACAGCCAGCAAGCGTCCGAAGCAACAACCACAACAAACTGACAGTAAAAGAAGCACGGGGGGCGGGGGAGGACACCCCCAATCCCGCCACCCTAACAATGCTACCCTAAGAGTTGAACCTACAAAAGGGATACACCGTCGCCAAAGATGCCTAGGGAGAGCAAGCTCGAACTACAAAACGGTGGCGAAAACATCCATCAAACAACACGACCACTGCGGCAAAGCATCCGCCAGAGTAGATGAACGGCGGCAAAGCATCCGCCTGGACCAACTAGTGGTGGCAAAGTATCCACCCAAACAGCATCATGGCGGCAAAGCATCCGCCCAAGCACACGGTGGCAAAGCATCCACCTCAACTAAGAACGGTGGCAAAACATCCACCCAACGACCACAACCTGAGCGGCGAAGCATCCACCCATAGGAAGCACCAACAGCACGACAGGGCGGCAAAGAGTTTGCCAGAAGATAGCAATCCAGGCAACCAAGGCGATAATGGACAATTCAAAACGAAGGCAGGCACAGAAGAAAATTTTCCCCGTGGAGAGTTGACGATGACCACCACCACGACAACTGCAAACTGGCGTGAACTTCCAAGATGACACCTCCAGGGAGAGATACGACGCCACTATCGCCGCCGTCGCCCGACCTACACAGTCAGGGTTTACCCCCAGGAAGCTTGCAGGTGCAGGAGGAGGGAGAGGCAGAAGAATGATGCTTCCAAGGAGGTAAACAGCGTCCGAGGGCATCGCCGTCATCTGCTGCAAGCAAGCAGAGATTTTCTCCTTGCCCCCACCCCCCGAGCACGCCACCAACCTTCCAGAGCCACCGCCACACACCAAGGAGGAATAGTGGTGGCCTACAGCAGTGGCAGCAGCCGAGCTCGCCAGACGCCACCACCGAGGCCCCAAAGCGTGGATCTGGGCACGGCGATGACCGGCAGCCCTTGCGACTCCCGAGTCTCGACTGGCGACTGGTGGCATGCGGATCCGACGGCCGGCGACAACCGGTGGGGGTGCGACAACGACCTCGGTGGGGGCCAGTAGGGAAGAGGGAGATGTGGGGAAGGGCCCTCCCCCGGTAGTATGTGCATCTTCTGCTCCTCCTCCGACTGGTGGCGCGCAGTGGAAGGCGGCAGCCAAACGAACGAACCCTTGGCGAGGCGCAGGTCGCCCTGTCCCATCCCACACCGAGACGAGACGACATGGCAGCGGAGCAAGACAAGGAGGAGCCATTGCGTCAGGGGCCCAAGCCAGGAGGCACGAATCCGAGTCGTAGGGAGGCGGATCCAGTCACCGGTGCCGGCACCCAAGGCTGCCCCGGCGACCAAGGAGGAGGATGACTGACGGTGGAAGCAGGCCCTCCTAGCTTGGGATGCGCGGATCTGAGCCCCGGGACGGTGTATCCAGCGACACCCAAGCCCTCCAGTGGAAGACAGCTAGCGGTCAACTACGGGCGCAAGGCGACCCGAGGAGGGCAGATCCGCGCCGGTGGCAGCGATGCCGGACCCGTCAGCGACACACGCCGGTGGCAACGACGGCAGCAAAAGCAACCAAGCGACCGAGGTTAGGTACGGTGAGAGAGGGAGAGAAGAAGAGGAGGGGAGAGGGTGGCGACACGGACACCAACTTCGGTGTCGCCGCGGGCCGCCACTATCACTGTCGGCGGCAGCCCCCCGACTAGGGTTTGAGGGAGCTCGGCGGCGAGGCTCGGGTCGCCCCCGAGTCGTCCAGGAGAGCGACGCGGGCGTTCGTGAAGCCTAGAATGTCCTTCCTCCACAATAAACGTTACGTTACGGCTTACATAACAGAGATATGCACATGTGCATGTCGCTGAGCTTTACAAGTTTCGGCTCGTTGCCACCGAGCTTCTTCTTCCTCGAGGACCACGGTGCTCTAATGAGATCTCGGGCAGTCTGCAGGCGTCCGCGTTCCTGCCGGCTTGAGGCTTCAGCTGATGGCTGATGCTGATGCCTGCCGACTGCCGTGACCTGCATCTAGTCTATTCCCGCTAGGGGCAGCCATCCCATTATTAGAGCCGTGCAGCGTCCGTGCGGTGCGAAATTTCCACCTGCTTTACTGTTTTTTTACCGGAAATTTACACTTGCTGATGACGCCGACCTCGTCTTATCATCGCCCACCATTGCTGACTTGATAGTACTAGTTGCTACGCTGTTTTTCTTGTGGGGGTGGGGGCAACGCCAAGTCGCCAATGGCGATATAATAGATTTGACTTCAGTTGACTGCCGTAGGTTTGGGTTATCCAGTGTGAAAGCACCTGGCTTATTATACTGTGTCATGCCTGAGATTAGTACTGAAAAAAATTCTGATTTGAATGTGTGCCGGACTGACGGTGTTAACTTTAACAAATTGTTGTTTGGTCGGACCACGTGCCACCCAGTAGTCCAACACATCGGTAGTAGATCGAGCGTGGCCGTTGCCTTAGGGGGCACCTAATTGCCTTTCGAGAGTAATCATTCGCCGAAGAGTGGCAATCACTTGTGACGTTTTGGTGCACCTTATTTTCGATATAAGAGTTTTTATAGGAGCATATATGTCCACTTGCAGTATACTTGTAAACACTATACTTCCCACAACCATGTGCGTACAAACACGTATACATGTAGTCAAAGTAATTAGGGTCTGTTTGGGAAAAAGGGTGTTAAAGTTTAACAGAACTTTAACACCCTCAAATGAGGTGTTAAACTTTAGCATCTTAAGGTGTTTGGATAATTTGTTAAACTTTAACACGTTATATGAGAAATGACAATATTGTCCTTCCTCTTGCACACTACCCTTTCCCATGCTGTTCCTCATCTCCTCGCTCATCTCGACCGTGGGGCTCCTTGTCGAGCCGCCCGCGGAGGTGCTGCAGCTCGGCGACTTCAACGACGGCGGCCGCCTCAACATCGATGCCTCCGGCATCCAGGAGACTTGCGGCGTCATCTTCAAGGTCTACATCGTCAGCGGCCACGTCACCTGCGTCAAGCGCCGCAGCCTGCTCGATGTGTCCCCCGAGGACGACGCATCCGCCGAGGGATTCGTCTCCTTCTCCCAGGTCTCCAACCTCCCTAGGCGGAGATCTTGCGCGGGCCTTGACGGCGGAGGAGAGGACCGGGGACGGAGGAGCCGCACTTAGGGGCCGACGGTGGTGAAGGAGAAGCCGCTCGCTGGCTCTCCCGCGCGGCCGCTCGGAGCCGCTCTCCGCGCCCGCGCCTACTCCCGCCGAAGCCGCCTCCCGCACCCGTCGCCGAGGAGGGGGATCCGTGGCGGCGCGGCGGAGGAAGGGGGAGGGCGGCGCGGCAGAGGAGGGGGAGGGCGGCGCGGTGGATCCGGCCAGGCGGAGAGGATGAGGCGGAGGAGGAGGCCGGCGTTGGTGGCGGGGAGGAGAGAGAGAGGGGTAACCTGGGAAAAAGTGGACTAGGGGACCACTTTTAACACCTTTAGCAAGTTTTAACACCCCCTCCATGTGTTTATGAAAAATGGGGTGTTAAACTTTAACACCTCACTTTTAACACAAGTGTTTGGATAGGAAAGTGTTAAAAAGTGTTAAAAAGGGGTGTTAAACTTTAATACGAAGGACCTTAATACACCCATCACGAGAGTTGAGACGGGACATACAATCCCTGATAAGGAAGTGTAATGCAGATATTGTTGTGATGTTGGTTTTTCCGTGGGTGACTTTACTTTCTCGCTCTGTCATGGATCTCAAACCACAAGCGACTAGTAACAATTGTTCATTCAATTGGCTCAAAGCCGATAATCACAAGCCGCAAAGTGTGTGAGAGAGATGCCAAAAGATACTATGAGAATTTAGAGGGTGTTTGATACTAGGTGCTAAACTTTAGCAGTATCACATTGGATGTTCGGATACTAATTAAAAGGACTAAATATGAGCTAATTATAAAACTAATTGTATAACCCTGTGCTAATTCGCGAGACGAATCTATTAAACCTAATTAATCCATCATTAGCAAATGGTTACTGTAGCATCACATTGTCAAATCATGGACTAATTAGACTTAATAGATTCGTCTCGCGAATTAGACTCCATCTGTGCAATTAGTTTTTTAATTAGGGGGTGTTTGGAAACACCCTGTTAAAGTTTAACACCTGTCACATCGGATGTTTGGATGCTAATTAGGAGTACTAAAGATAACCTAATTACAAAACTAATTGCATAGATGGAGTATAATTCGCAAGACGAATCTATTAAGCCTAATTAGTCCATGATTTGACAATGTGGTGCTACAGTAACCATTTGCTAATGATGGATTAATTAGGCTTAATAGATTCGTCTCGCGAATTAGCACAATGTTCTGCAATTAGTTTTATAATTAGCTCATGTTTAGTCCTCCTAATTAGCATCCGAACATCCGATGTGACACTGTTAAAGTTTAGCACCTCATATCCAAACAGCCCCTTAGCCTATGTTTAATACTTCTAATGAGCATCCAAACATCCGATGTGACATGTGCTAAACTTTAGCACGAGGTATTCAAACGGGGCCTTATCAAACTTATTTGATAGTGTCGCCTAGTAGTAATCTTTCGCAAAAGAGCGACATATTACCTATCAACCACGTGCTACCTAGTAGTCCAACAAATTGGTAGTATAGTGTGGCCATTGCCTCGGTAGTCCCCTATTGCCTATCGATAGTGATCTTTCGCAAAAGTCACAATCACTTGTCATCTTTTGGTATTACACTTTAGGTCTGTTAGAGAAGTTCTTACACGTGTATATGTGCCCACTTGCACTATATTTGTGAATAGCAACCAATGCATAGTAGTAGTTGGGATGGATTCATCAGATATTTCCCGCAACCACGTGTGCATACACACCTTATCCTTTTTTTTCAATTTTTAGTTCGTTAAAGATGATTTCAATCAATTAGCACAAGCTGTTGGTAAATCACTGGGGAGGAGAAGAAAAAAAAAGGAAGGTATTTGTCAAAAGATACTCTGAGAATTTATTGTGATAAGGATATAGGTTCCGTTTGTTTCTTTGGTAGCTCATAAAATTCCTGTCATCGAATGTTTAGTAATTAATTAGAAGTATTAAATATAGACTAATTACACAACTAATTGCACAGATGGAGGCTAATTTGCGAGATGAATCTATTAAGTCTAATTAGTCCATGATTTGACAATGTGGTGCTACAGTAAACATGTGCTAATGATGGATTAATTAGGCTTAATAGATTCGTCTCGAAAATTAACCTTCATCTGTATAATTAGTTTTATAATTAGCTCATGTTTAATCTTCCTAATTAGCTTCCGAATACTCGATGTGATATAAATTTTACTTTACACTAAAGATCCAACCACCCCATACTCAAATAATTGAGGAAGATCCAGTCTACTAGAGCATTTTATTGTCACTCAGCCTGGCACGAGGGTCACAACAGCGGGGCCAGCGGGACGTTAACCCGCAGCGTTCTTATCTGGCCGACGGGCCGAGCACGCTGTGATCCTCTCACTCCACAGAGCTTATCAGCACCTTCAGCTGGCCTGGGCGCCTGGCCCTGCTCGCTTACCCCTAATAGCCAATACGGACCCGAAAAGCACTTGTCAAATCATGCTTAGCCCTCACCTCGCCATCACACAGCACCGACAGGGTGTAGATGACCATAAGGCACGAGGCCCGTGGACCAGCCCACGGCCCGATTGGCCCGGTACCAGCCCAGCCTGGTACGATCTTAGTCGTGCTCGGGCTGACCCAGCCCGTCCTTAGTGCCGGGCTTGATCGTTGCGTCAGCCTGTGGGCCAGCCGGCTTGGCACGATTAACAGCCGGCCCGCCAGAGCACGATGGAGGCACGTTTAGTGACGTTTAAGTACGTTTAGTTGTAATTTGTATATGTGTTTGTATTTGCATTACCTCTAAATATATATATGTATAAATGTTTGCATGTACAATACCTTTAAATTTTTATCTTCGAAAATTTAATTTTATGAATGATTTTTTTTAAGCTGAGCCGGACTAGAATGGGCACGATGGGCCTTCATGGCCCGACAGGCCACCGAGTCGGGTCGGCACGGCTAATAGCCCTTAGTGCCGAGCCTGGATCGCTGCTTCAGCCCATGGGTCGGCACGGCATAGCACGGTTATTATCTGGACTGAATCGTGCCGGTCAATCCGTGCTCGGGCCGGACTGGACCAGACAGCCTGTTTGGCCATCTGTACCGACATGTCGCCCCGGCGCCTGGAAGGTGGGGATTTTATTCGCGTGGAGCTCCTGTTCACATAAAGGGCACGCATCCAAATCACGCGGAACCAGCGCGCATCCGCCGGCCGGGACTACGGATTTACGAGCGTCTGAACGCCGGGACGCCGCCCGGTTCGCTCGCCTGTGGATTTGAAGAGCCTGTACTGACTGATTGGAGCTGTTGGTTGGGAAATGACGCTGCTGTCCGTGTTCTGCCCACAGTTAAGCACAGGGTTCCGGCATGTTTTAGCTTGTACTAATCCTTTGTGTTGGTCGTTGAAAAAGAAAAAAAAAATCTTTGTGTTGGTTTATGTATCCAAGGCAAAATGGTATCCCACATTTAACACGAGCTGATGGTTTTTAAAAGGTTCGGATAGAAAATATTCCAAATGCAATCTGCCCATGAAAAAACATGAATTTTTGTGGGCTTTGTTGCACGAGCTCCTGTCTTGACATGTCCTAGAGATTTTGAATCAGTCTTACGTTTGGCCAAGGAAAGGACCATATATATAGATTTGATTTTTGTAACTGGGATTGGTGATGAGGGGTCGATGTTGTATCCTCCTATCCTTGGCTTGAAACGGTGAATTGCAAATGACAAATTAGCTTTCGTGGCTGCGGCGGTCAGTGGAGGCTATGAACATGGGTAACGAAACTACGGAAGGCATAGCCAACAGGTTCGGATTTTTAGTGATGACAAAAGGGGTTTAGTGTAGTACTCCTAACAAAATTAAAGATTTACGAGTGATAGCGACAGGTCCATTTGTCCTCGTCGACAATCTGCAATCAAGCCGTTTGTGGAATGGCAAGTAATCTAAACACGACGCAAACCTTCTAGAAGCAAAAGCACTCCCAATCATCCATAGTAAACACGAACCAGACGGCGGCCAAGGCGAAGGCAGCGAGGAGCCAAGGAACCAAAGGTCCGAGTAACGGCCCGTACTCGGGTTGCCGGACAATTATAGGCTGCAAAGCCACCGGATCGGAGCACCGTCGCCCTGCTCACTTGGCCGCTCGGCATTAATCTGGCTGCAGAGTGGAGACGCCAGCCACCGCCGGGGGTGGGGTTATAAAAGTCAACAGCCTCCGCCCACCACCCCTCTTCTTTGCTAAAGCTACCTCCGCCCGCGGCCCGCCGACCTCACCAGTCACCACCCAATCCCCACCTCCCACCTTCGCGGCGGCGTTCTATGGCCTACACCTCCTCCCTCCACCTCCCCAAGCTCTTGCTCCTCCCCAACCCCCGCCGGACCAGGCACAGGCCCTCCTTCGTCCCCGCCGCCGCGGCCAAGGCCAGCGGCGTGAACGGGCACGCGCCGCCCGAGAAGCCGGCGCCCAACGGCAAGGCGCACATCAACGGCGTGAACGGCAAGAAGGGCGTGAACGGCGTCAACGGCAAGAAGGGCGTGAACGGCCATGCGGACCGGATCCACCTCACGGTGAGCACGGGCGGCGGGGGCCAGGACGGCACCGGGCTCCGCGTGGCGTTCCAGGGCGCGCCGGGCGCGTACAGCGAGTTCGCGGCCAAGACGGCGCTGCCAGGGTGCGACACGGTCCCGTGCCGAGCGTTCGCGGACGCGCTGGCGGCCGTGGAGCGCGGGGGCGCCGACCGCGCCATTCTCCCCGTGGAGTCCACCATGGAGGGCACCGCGCTGCGGAACTACGACCTGCTGCTGCGGCACGACCTGGTGGTGGCGCAGGAGATCAACCTCTTCGTGCACTACTGCCTCCTCGCCATGCCGGGCGTCCGCGCCGCCGAGGTCCGCCGCGTCATCAGCCACCCGATGGCGCTCGCGCACTGCGGCCGCGCGCTGGCGCGCCTCGGGGTGGACCGCGAGCCCGTCGAGGACACCGCGGGCGCCGTCGAGATGCTGCGCTCCAACCGGATGCTCGACACCGCCGCCATCGCCAGCCCGCGCGCCGCCGACCTGTACGGCCTCGACGTGCTCGCGCACGGGCTCCAGGACGAGTCCTGGAACGTCACGCGGTTCCTGCTCCTCTCCAGGCCGCCGCCGCCCGTGGCGCTCCCCGTGGACGCCGACGCCAAGACCAGCATGGTGGTCGCGCACCGGGGCGGCTCCATGATGGTGCTGCTCAAGGTGCTCTCCGCCTTCTCCTCCCGCAACATCAACCTCACCAAGCTGGAGGTCATCAACAACGACGGCGCCGCCGCCCCCGCCGCCGCCGGTGCGGGTGCCCGCCCGCCGGTGATGATCCTGGACACGAGCGCCCGGGGCGCGCCGACGCTGCGCGCGTTCCCGCACGTCCTCTACGTGGACTGCGCGGGCGCCGCCCACGACCCGCGCGTCCGCGAGGCCATCCAGGAGATCGAGAAGTTCGCCGTGTTCGTGCGCGTGCTCGGCTGCTACGCCGCCGATTCCACCGTCTACGACCTGCAATGAGAAGGAGAGGAAGGCAGGATCGTGATGGTGCGAACCAGGACAGTTGGAATCTAGCAAGTCTGCCGCAATTTCGCTGCTATAATTGGGCGAAGCTATCAGGTCTACTAGCATTCAGAAACTAGCTTTAGCGAGATTAAGTTCCTCTGCTTGCTGCTGCTGCTGCGTAATTCTTGTACAGATGCAATAAGAATCTTCCTATTGCTGCTGGATTATGTTAGCTGTGTCTTTGTGTGTGGATAGGTTGAAGCTTGGTGATGATGATGCCAGCTGAAGGGTGTGTTTGTACTAAGATGTCTTGTTGATCATGACCGGATCGTTTGTAATCTTGTTGTCTAGATTTCGGCGCAAGCTTTCAGTTTTGTATGTCGCAGCTTAGGATCTCACAATATCCATCTTGCAATGTTTTCAGCACTGAACTTTGTAACCGAGCAGTGTCTTCATCCTCTGCTTGTTTGGGTATGAGCTCACTGCTAACTCTCCACGAGCTCCACGCGTCAACGCTTAATTGCGTAGCGAGTACTCCGGCCGATCCGGACTGGAGTAGAAGGGATCTCGACTGTAGTACTAGACTAATGATTTTAGGCCCTGTTTGATAAGAGGTGTTAAAATTTAACACCCCACTTTTAACGCATTTTTATCACATTGCCTCCCAAACACATGTGTCCCTAATTTCATAAACACCTCAAGGGGTGTTAGGGCCTGTTTGGCAACTAGGTGTTAAAGTTTAACACCCGTCACATCAGATATTTG
The DNA here is from genome assembly GCF_000263155.2 of Setaria italica. NCBI lineage: Eukaryota > Viridiplantae > Streptophyta > Magnoliopsida > Poales > Poaceae > Setaria > Setaria italica. Next base: position 40,838,616 of record NC_028458.1, read on the forward strand.
GATGCTAATTAGAAGTATTAAACATAAGCTAATTACAAAACTAATTGCACAGATGGAGTGTAATTCGCGAGACGAATCTATTAAGCCTAATTAGTCCACGATTTGACAATGTGGTGCTACAGTAACCATTTGCTAATGATGGATTAATTAGGCTTAATAGATTCATCTCGCGAATTAGCACAAGATTCTGCAATTAGTTTTATAATTAGCTCATGTTTAGTTCACCTAATTAGCATCCGAACATCCGATGTGACACTGTTAAAGTTTAACACCTCGTATCCAAACACCCCCTTAAAAGTTGTTAAACTTGTTAAAAGTGGTCCCCTCTTCACTTTTTTCCACCATTGCCGCTTTCTCTCTCCTCCCTCTCTCTCCGCCGGCCATAATTGAGGGGGCAATGGAGTCATTTCCCACCAAAGGTGTTAAAGTTTAACACACCATCCAAACACCCCAATGTGTTAAACTTTAGCACTCCATTTGAGAGTGTTAAAAATTTAACACTTGTTAAACTTTAACACGAAGTATCAAACAGGCCCTTGGTAGTTGATCTGGACTGGAGTTAATACTTAATTTGCAGTCTAGCCGGCAATTCTGAATCATTCTCTTCTCCAAATCTACAGGGTCGATGAATCTGAGGGGGGTCCTCCTAAAATTCCTGTCACATCGAATATTCAAATACTAATTAGAAGTATTAAACATAGATTAATTACAAAACCAATTACGCAGATGGAGACTAATTTGCGAGACGAATCTATTAAGCCTAATTAGTCCATGATTTGATAATGTGATGCTACAATAAATATGTGTTAATGATGGAGTAATTAGGCTTAATAGATTCATCTCGTGAATTAGCCTCTAATTAGTTTTATAATTAGCTCATGTTTAGTCCTCCTAATTAGCCTCTGAATATTCGATGTGACATGAATTTTAGTCCGGACTAAAGATCCAAACACCCTTTGAGTTTCGGAATCCCAAGTAGGGCTCCGTGCAGGGATCAGGGAACCAATCTTGTGTGCTTCACGCGAGAATCAGTAAACTATTTTGCGATTGATTGTTGGAGAACTATTTGCCGAGAACTATTTGCCGTAACAGGGCAAGAGGCGGAATATTACACTGTATGCACGCACAAGACCAAACCCTAGCCGTGCTGAGTAGCATCGGGACAAGATGCCCGTGTAGCCGCCCTGCGCCAGGAAAATAGGGCGGAGGAGGGGTCAAGGTGGGGGGGGGGGGCGGACCTGGAAGTGGAGCGGTGGAGGAAATCGATCGCCGGCGATGCAGATGCCTGTGCAGCCGCCTGCGCCGCGAAAAAATGGCGGAAAAGAAGGGGGCCAAGGTGAGGGGCGGACCTGGAAGCGAAGTGGCGGATCCGTCGGAGGCTCCCTGGGCGGCGGCGCCGAAGGGAATCGACCGCCGGCGGCACAGGGTCCCGGTGGTGCACGGAGATCCTGCACGGAACCCGCTCCTGGTTCAGAGGTGCGCGCGGTACAGGTTCAGAGAGGCGCCTGAGAAGGGATTAGGATAAGGCATGAGCAGTTTGGTCATTTCACATCCCAATTCCACGTTGGCAGGCTAAGTTGGCGCGCCATGTGTGCAAAAATAGCAAATGCATTGCTTCGTTTATAGAGGGGTGGCAAAAATATAAGGGTAACCGTAAGAATGGCAACCGAAGGAGTGTAAGGATAACCAATAAGGAGACGTGGTATTCGTTCCGCGATAAGCGAGTCCTATGATCTTGGGCACCACGTGATCATCGGATCCCACCGCAGCCACCTCTAGACCGTGCCCACCGGCCACCGAAAGGCGTGGTGAAGGGCAGGCCGCAGAACATGCACGGGCCTCTGCAGCTTTTCAGAAGGAAACAAACAAAGAGAGCAGCAGCACGCAGTGCTGCAAGCCCGCAACCATGGCCCCGGGAGATTCTCGCATTCTTCTCATCTTCTGACTTCTGTGATGCTGGAGGAGGGGGAATCGGGAATCTTTGGAATCTCGATCATGTGACTGCGAGTGCAACCGGCTCCCCGTGATGCTGGAGGAGGGGGAATCGGGGATCTCTCGAATCTCGATCATGTGACTGCGAGTGCAATCGGCTCCCTGTGATGCTGGAGGAGGGGGAATCGGGGATCTCTCGAATCTCGATCATGTGACTGCGAGTGCAACCGGCTCCGTGGCTCCGTGCAAAAAAGCTCATGCAGGGTGCATGATCGTGCCGTATCTCGCCGCCAATCTCGATCTACTACTTGCCTTCAGGCTTCAGCCTTCTTCTCGGATTTAAAGGATAAGTATGACGACGACTTTCCAAGGGTCTACGATGCAAATGCAACATCATTCATGGAAGACACGTTATACTATCTCGTTTTCCCCTCTGGAGAGTGACCCTCTTTCTCTCCGGCAAGTGTGGAACGCAACGCGTGCTGCCGCATTAGCTCGACGTCCTAGAATGATCTGGGGGCTTCCGGAAGGACAATGCGAAGGTGCGAATTATTGGCGCTGGAAAGGCGATGCGGGTCACATGCGAAGCAATGAGCCTGCAGGGACGTATTTTTGCAGGTGGGTTCATTCCTTCCTCTCCTCTGGGTCGCGATCGTGGGATGTTTGCCCTTAATTTGGCTCACGGGCTCAGTTTAATTTGGCTTCTTATTTGGCAAACAAGAATCTTTAATTTCAGCGAGCTAATATAAAAAGGGCAAGGACACCACACGTGCCTGCTGTCTCCTGGGTCGCGAAGATAGTATCGCTGGCAACAAGATCAGCGGAGTATGCTGTGTTCCGCTTGGCTAGCCTGCTATGCTCGCTGTTAGCAGATTATGGCTGAGCTTTAGCATGCCCCGAATTTTAAAAGACTCGCCTAGTCGCCTCCGTCCGACCTTCCGATCCCAGCCCCGTGCACGAGAACGACGCCGACCACTCCACTCCATCCATCGCCTGTTGGCCGGCTCTGCTCAACCTCCAGCGCGCGAACAGGTGCAAATGCAACGCGCCGCGCCCGCGCATATGCTATCAAGCGGGGCGTCGCCCGTGCTGCCGGCCGACGACGGACACTCACGTTTAACATGTCCTGTATTTCGTTGACGTTGAGCTTTAGCCAGTTACGTAATCATCATTATCTTTTTTACCCAAAGTTTCGTTCAGTATTAGTAGTACAGCCAGCTGTACTAGTAGCAAACTGGAGTAGCAAACAAGGTGGTGGAGCGGAGTGGTGGTCCACTGGTCCTGGCAGCACTGCATTGCCATCCGTGGCACATGCTGGGAAGAAAAAAAAGATCTGACCAAACCTATAGTCACAACAAAAATCTGATTGTTGAAGGGTGTTTGTACTTAAATGTTTTGTTGATCATGACCGGATGTCCGGATCGTTTGTGATCTTGTTGTCCCACGTTTCGGCGCAAGCTTTCAGTTATGTATGGCCTTGTTTAGTTTCACCAAAACTCCCAATTTTGACACTATGCAAAAAGAAGATTCCCCGTCACATCAAACTTGTGGTACATGCATGAAGTACTAAATGTAGACGAAATTAAAAACTAATTCCACAGTTTTGTTGTACTTTGTGAGACGAATCTTTTGAGCCTAATTAGTCAATATTTGGACAATAATTCACAAATACAAACGAAACGCTACAGTGTGCAACAGTACTACAACAGTAATTTTGGACACCCAAATTCAGGGCAACTAAACAAGGCCTATATTGCAGCCTATGATCTCACAGTATCCATCTTGCAATGTTTTCAGCACTGAACTTTGTAAACCAAGCGTGTGTCTTGTTGTGCAGATCTACCACCGCTGTGTTCAGAAACATGTGGAGTTCAAGGGATCCCGGAGTTCAACCCGGAAACTACATTACCAGCATACTAGCAGTATATCTTGTTCGCACAAGAACTCACGTCATCTCCTGCTTATTTGGGTATTGAGTCGACTACTAAATTTGTCAGTCAGCAAGAGTCCCTGCAAGATATTTTTCCACGATTTTAGTAGTCAATCTGGACCGGAGGGATTTTAGTAGTCAATCTGGACCGGAGGCTGGAGCTGGTGTTTGGATACGAGGTGCTAAACTTTAGCAGGATCACATCAGATATTCGGATGCTAATTAGGAGGATTAAACATGAGCTAATTACAAAACTAATTGCACAGATAGAGTCTAATTTACGAGACAAATCTATTAAGGCTAATTAATCCATCATTTGACAATGTGGTGCTACAGTAACTATTTGCTAATGATGGATTAATTAGGCTTAATAGATTCATCTCGCGAATTAGCACAGGGGTTCTACAATTAGTTTTATAATTAACAGATATTTAGTCCTCCTCATTAGCATCCGAATATCTAATGTGACACAGCTAAAGTTTAGCAACCAGTATCAAACGCACCCTAACTGAATCATTCTCTTCTCCAGGCTCGATGGATCTGAATTTCTGAATCGAATCCAAGGGGGGGCTCTATGCAAGGATCACGGAATCTTTGTAGGCAGAATCTGTGCTTGATTGACTGATTGTTGGAGCCCTCCGTCCGTTTGTTGTTATCAGCTTATCATATTTATCATATAGTCATTCGTTTGGAATTAGCAGTAACATATAAGTCCTGTTTAGATACACTTTTTCTAACCATGCTTAATTATAATCTAAGCGAAGATTTTCTCCCTTATCGTAGTTTAAATCTCTAAAGCGACTTACCACATAAGCTAGACATAAGCGAGAATTGATGAAAATAAACAAAATCGTTTGACATAATTTTTGCTTATTTCCACTGATAAATTGCTTATAAACGGAAATAAATAGGCTCATAGTAGGCCTGTGGTCCTGCCAGCAAGTGCCAAGTGGGATATGCCTCTGTCCACGGCACATGTTACCGACTGGAGGCGAAATTTTTTTGACCCGACGTAGCTGTCGCTGATAAGCGCGTTCTCTGATCCTCTGCACCACGTGATCACCAGATCCAACCCGCAGTCACAAGAAAAAACGAGGGCGATTCCAATTTCACCTGCTCGGAATGAAACCGAAAGGCGTGGTGGAAAGCTGGCCACAAAGAACATGTGGACCGAAGACCGCGCCGTTGCAGCTTGCGGAAGGAAACAAACAAGCGAGCAGCTGCATGCAGCAACCATGGCCAGTTGGCCACCCGGACCGGGAGATTCTCGCGTTCGAGCGAGGTGCGAATTTTCCACGTGTGGCGTAGGAAACGTATCGTGTTTGGCGCAGGAAAACGGACACCCGTCGACCGTCGTCGTGTCAAACGAGCTCACGAGCCCTTTCCAAGATTTTTGCACACCATGCCAAAAGCAGCTGAGGAGGAGAACTTGCTTCTCATAGCCGCCATGCCAAAAGATCAGCAGCAGGCCGTTGCCTGTACCGCTAATTTCCGTAGCGTAGCTGCGTCGTCTGCACTTGTTCTACTCCTAGGCTCCTACCGTGGCTTGGGCCTTCGCTGTAGCTGGATTCAGAGCCATGCAGGGACCAGGGAGTGAGGTGGTGGTGGTGCCGTGGTAGGTGGCGCCCGGACCACATTCCTGCTCCCGTGAAGCTGTAGGGAATCTGGGATCTATCTGGTGGGTCTGAATTGAATCACGCGCAACCACCTCTATGGCAATATGCAAAAGGTCATGCGAGGTGCATGATTGTCCTCATGTCCTGTATCAACAACTATCAACTCGTGGTGGAACACGTTCTGAATGAATGAACTTGCTGCCAATCTCTACGTGCCTTCACTCTCGGATTTGACGGATAGTAAGATGTGTTTCCAAGGATCTACTAGGGTGCAACATCATCACTCATATAAGATAGATACGGTACATCGCCTTCCCCTCATCCGGCTGCGCTATACCGTAATGGAATGGAGATCCTCCTGTAGTTTCATGGATAGCCGGATAGCGAAAAGTTCATCCACCCTTTCACACACGGTCCGTAAGATCATACTCCGGGGGGCACAAGAGCCTGATGACACAGAAAGTGATATTTCTGTCCGGCAAGTGTGGAACGCAACGCATGCTGCCTTCTAGAATGATCTAGGGGCTTCCGGAAGGACAATCGGAGGAGCGAATTATTGGCGCTGGAAAGGTGATGCAGGTCACATGCCTGCGAACCAATTGCGCGCGCGTACTGTACGCACCTATTTGCTTTGCAGGTGGGTTCTTGCATTGGCTCGCGATCGTGGGATGTTTGCTCTTTTATATGCTTGGCTTAATCTGGCTTGCTTTGGCAAGCAAGGATCTCTAATTTCAGCGAGCTAATCGAAAAAGGCAAGGACACCACACGTGGTTGCTGCCTAGCTTGCTGGTTACAAGGAGCTCATTATGCCACCAAGATCAGCATGTTGAACAGAACAGATTAGTGTCGGCTCCATATGCCTAGCTGGTTGGGCTTTAGAGCAACTCCAAAAGCTCCCTTAAATTACCCCTAATACCTTAATTAGGAAGAAAAAGGAAAAAAAACCTCTCAAACAGCTCCCCCAATCCTACCGCAAATATTCACCGAGCCGAATCGAGAACCGTCACCCTACAAATTTGCGCGAGTTTTTTTCTCCCCCAATCGCCCCGAGCTTCCTTTCCACGCGCCTGATCCGCTCTCCCAGCGCAAGTCTCCATCCTCGCAAGTCGCGAGTGCCCGCGCGTGTCAGCACCAAGGGAACAGGGTCCCTCGAGAAGGCACGGGGCCCGCCTGCAAAAAGGGGCTCCCTCTTCATGGAGCCCAACTAAGGAGATGGGCTCCGGAAATCAAAGCCCGAGAAGGACCAAGAAAATATCACCTCGACATGGTGGGGCCTACTGAGGGCCCACATAGTGGGAATGGGGTGCTCCTAAGGAGGCTTTCCGGGAAGCCCCCGAGAAAGCTCGCTTCGGGGTGAAGCAAGTGGTGGCGCGACAGTCGAGCTAGGCCGTTAGCAGGCGCTCCGTCCTTGTAAAAACACCATCATTATGGTTGACGGGGCGCGCCTGGGCGCCTTGGGGTCTGACGGCCTCACCCATCCCATCCAACAGGTGGCAACCGCCGCCCTCATGTCAAGAGCGTCTGCCACGCTCCCGGCCGCCCTATGCCATGAGGTGGGTCCACACCGCAGCCTCGGGAAGAGGCGAAGGTCTCCTGGGAAGAGTCCCAGGAAGCGAATTGAATGCCCCCTATCCCAGGATGATGGGTCCAAACTGAGAAGAGCTCGAATTACCAGGGTAAGATGGTAAAAAGGGATTGAGATGCAAGGGACTTGGTCAAGGTGCTCCGGCACCTTGCGAACCAAGGCAACCAAGGCAAGGAAGCGTCAGGGCAAATGGATGGCATGTCAGAGGAACTGTAGCAAGGAGGGTGGCCATTGGGCCGCTGCATTCATACACACAATGTAAAGGGATGGATTGGGGTGCAAGGCTACCCCCATCAGTCCTCCCATGGGCCTGGTCTATAAAAGGCCAGCTCTTGTACAAACACAGGGAGACAACTCTAAGCAAGATAACACACAGAACGTAGGGTATGACACTTCGAAGCGGCCTGAACCTGTCTAAAAACCCTCTGAGCGCAATCATCCAAAAAACTCCCTTCAACACCTCTTGAATTCCTACGCACAAACTAACTCCCAGACCGGATCTCTAAAAGGGGGTCCCATCGGATCCCCACTCTCGGTGCTTGACCACCGTCAGCTGGCGCGCCAGGTAGGGGGATAGTGGTGTGTTGAGATCTGAGGCTTCCTAGTTGCATAGAGGCAATGGGGAGCCGTTTCCATCATCGTGGAGCCCGACAGTGAGTTGGATGGCAAAGATAATGGTGGACAAGAAACACTCCACCGATGGGCGGCAACGTCGAATCGGTGACACCCGTCCTTGCTTCACGGCGGCCGAACACCGCAGCTTCGGTGCCGCCGCACATCAACACTCTGCACTTAGTCTCCGGCGGAACTGTCTCCACTGTGCGACGAGTGGCTTGCTTCCGCAAGGAGGCAAACAAACGTGTCGAGGCAGCGGCCCGCCGACACAGCTCACGCGCCTGCCGCCGCCTTAACTTCGACAACCTGATGCCCTGATGGCCGCACAAGCCCTCCTTCATCATCCACCGTAGAGGATAGGGTCGAGACCTCGGAGGGGCGATGGTTGGAGGATTTGGCCAAGCTGGTGGGCAAGGCTCAGACTCCCTACGGGCTGGGCGAAAGTTCATGCGGCTAAACCGGCCAGGACGGACACAGGTCCGATTTGGCCCGCCACCCATCCCCTAGCCGATCACGGAAGTCCATCATGTCTCCCCCCGCTCTGGACAGTAGGACTTGCGCACTCTCCTTGAGCAAAACTGCTCGAGGGAGGATGTGTGAGTCACCCTGGAGCGGAGCCAGGAGCGGCATCACGATCTGCCCCAGACGGAAGACCAAGCCTTGTCGGGATCCGCCCCTAGGGGGTATTCTCGACGAGAAGGGAGGACCCACATGAATGGGGACGATGATGCTGGCCCATACGGGGCTGGGTGCCGTGCCTTCACGGCCGACCTCCGTCGGGTCGACTGGCCAAACAAGTTCCAGCCTAAGATCCTGGAGAAATACGATGGCACCATCGACCTGGAGGAGTTCCTCCAAATCTACATGACGTCCATTCAGGCTGTCGGGGGGGGGGGGGCAAAAGTCATGGCCAACAACTTCCATGTCACCCTCCGAGGGTCGGCACGGTCGTGGCTCATGAATCTCCCTGCAGGATCTGTTCATTCATGGGCAGATCTGAGTGAGCAGTTCGTCGCCAACTTTGCGGGTTCAATTACCCGACCGAGCATGGAGAGCGATCTCCACACCGTTCATCAGCGTGATGACAAAACGCTACGGCAATACATCCAGCGTTTCAACCAAGTCCGCAACACTATCCCTCTCATTCCCCCGACCTCGGTGATACTCACCTTCAAGCAAGGTCTCCCTGACCAGCGGCTGAGGGGAAAGTTGGGGATCCACATCATTGAGACGGTGGCAAAACTGTTTGCCCTGGACGACAAGTACGCCCGGGAGGCTGAAGCTCAAGCCCTGCCTCCCCCACGGGAGACGACTGCCCAGCAGGAAGAGAAGCATCCCCGACCCGGCAAGGGCCAGGGGAAAAAAGAACAAGAGAAAAGTTGTTGCCGCGCTGGGTCTGGAGGGCCGTAACCGGCCTCCGCTACCCAGGGGTCCGCGAGAGAGGGTCCCTAACCAACTTATATGGTGAAGCTATGCTGCACCTGTTGAGAAGTTGACAGAGGGATAGCAGGATGCCACACGCGCGCGCTCGTCGAGCCGTGCCGTGCCGTGTGTTGCATTAACCTGGGCGTCCAAAGGTCTTCTGCAACCTATAAGAGAGAGGCTGCCTCTCATTCTGGACTTCATCGGAAGAGCATGCCTCCGAAGCTGCACTCTTCACCAGAGACTCTGCACCCGAGGAGTAGAAGGGCGATCAAGTTTTTTGGGAGCGCGTTTGCACGATTGCTCACTGTTCGTTTACGACTACTTCCCGGTGACGCATCTGCACTGCCTTAGCTCTACACTGCTTCAACTCTTGAACGGCTACGTTAAATAGGCTCGACTATCAATGTCGGGTAACGGCACATTCGGTTCCTCCGGAACTGGCCCCGCCTCTGGGTATTTCCTTTTGAACTTTCTCATTCAATTCTTATGTTTTATGGTACCTACATGTTCATTGCAAATACAATAGATCATATTTCTGTTTACACTATCTTAACTGTCATGTTTTATTCTATATATTTTGGATTAAAATGAACCGTAAAATGCTTCTAATTCCAAGGCGCCATGAGGTCCCACCAGTCCGAGCGCATCCGCCGGCTCGCGAGCGACGTCATCCGCGTGGCCGTCGAGGAAGATATCGCCAGGACGAAGGAACTCCATGGCGTGCGCCGTGTCAAGGTGGCAGACGAGAGGCCTCTACGCAAGAAGATGCCGCCTTCCGAGGAGGAGGAGAAGATCGTGGCCACCAAGCGCAAGCTCTGGGAGGGGTACCGGGAGGCGGAAGACGCCAAGCACCAGAGGAAGATCCAGGTGATCCAGGAGCCCAAGATGCTGGAGCAGAGGCATCGGAAGATGCACCCGATCCTGCGCGAGCGGAGCCAGGCGAGATGCGGGATGCCCACTGCTGTCAGGCGCTGTTTCGTCTCGTCGTCTAACAGGGTCTAAGGCTCTGTAGCTGTAGGGGATAGGATCAAACACCTCCGTGTAATACTGCACCTGTAATGAGTAGATTGCAGCAAAAGAGCTGTTCTGTATGTTGCTAAGATTTTATTCTTCTGATTTGTCCAAATTTTTCCATGTAGTTCCCAGTGATAAACGCATGGAACATGAAAATCGTAATGTATATTGCGCGCATTGAACTCTACGCTTCCTGGGCACGGTTCAATCAGCTGCCTCGGCGCAGCAATACAGCTTGTCAGTAAGGAGTGTTCAGAGTTACTAGTATTCTTTTCTGAATGTGTTGTCTAAATTGTTGTCCATGTGTTCCTCAAAAAAATAAATTGTTTTCCATGTGATGTTTCCTAAGTTTTCGGTGTGTGATGACTTGATCATGGTCATGGCGACGTTCTGCGATGCGGTAACACGCCTGACATCGGGGGAGATCATGTGATGTTCAGATGCGCGATCCCAACTGATTACTGCATATCTGAACATAACTCGGGTCTTTTGAGCTAGCGAGTTGCTCACTGATGCCATCTGAGTTTGCTGATGGGCCAGTATTGCGTTAGGCCAGTTAGACAAGGTTTGCGAGGCCCATTAGTTTGGGCCTTCGTCTAACGGAACTGGCTGTGGAAAAGGAGCTTTCAAGCTTTTACACTCTACTACATTGTTTTTTTTCTGGAAAGTACTCTACTACTCCTGTGCAGGTTGCTCAAGTTATTTTTTTTCCCCAAAAAAAAAAAAACGAAATGCACGGTGCCAGGAGGAAGACAACCAAGGTTAAAATGTAAACAGATAAATAGAGACAAAAGAAGAACACAGAGCTGCCGGCACTACCTATGCCAGGAGCAGGACAATAATAATAATAAGAAGAAGAAGAAGCAGATAATGAACGAACAAGCTGGCGATCAAGCTAACACACTTGTCATGGAATGGCCGCTAGCATCTCCTCATCCGTCATGCCCTATCTGCCAGCTGCAAAAGACCTGGTTGCCTCTGCAATGCCCGGCCCAAGCTCTGAAACCGACCCTGCCCCAGTCTCATCCCCTACCTTATCCAACAAATTTTCGAAAGGACAACGGACAGCGCTGACCATAGCCGAAGAGTAAATAAAAAAATTGAAGATAAAGTACATTTTAAAGTACGTTGACATAACTTTGGAGCTTGCAACAGCCATAATTTGTGCTAAGCGTTGTATGGAAGCCATGATTTCAGGAGATCGATGGAGGATAATGTGCGATGCAAGAGTCAAACCCCTATCTGTCTAAGCTAGCTGCGATGTTTGGTGCTTCTTCTTTGTTGCTTTAGATTGCATTGTGTGCATGCAATATGTCCGACAAAACCGACATCAATCTAGCTGCAAGATGCATGCATGCAGTTTGGATTGCTCGTGAGTGACGGCTAACGAAGGCGGCCAAACTAAATGACACGCCGATGTCTCTGCAGAGAAGGCACACCGACCAGCAGCAATCTCTCTACTTCTCATCAACACACAGTAAACAACTTGTTTCCATTCCAATTTGCCAAGTACGGTACATTTATTTTGTCCTGTGAATAATATTGAGTAAATTTCAACAGTGGTCATTAAACTTGTCCCGAGTTCTCACCCGATCCCCGTATTCTCAAAATGCCCATAATGGTCCTTAAACTTATCATGAGCTCTCATCCTGATCCTCGAATGTGTCTCGAGCTCTCATCCTGATCCTGGTACTCTCAAAATACACATGACGACCATCCCTAAACTTGTCCCGAGTTCTCATCCTTGTCCTGGGTTCTCATCCACTAAAACTTTGAGTGGGATTTGAACTTAGTTTAAAATCCTCATGAAATTTTGATTAGTTTTGAATGTGATACAAACTTGTTTTGAAATACTTATGAACTTTAGATCAATTTGAGTGGGATTCAAATCCTAAAAGTTCAAATCCCACTCAAATTCATTCCGAAATTCATGAGAAATTGAAACCAAGTTCAAATCCCATTCAAAATTGATAAAAGAATTCATGAGGATTTGAAACCAAGTTCAAATCTAACTCAAAGTTCTAGTGGATGAGAGCTCGGCACAACCTTATAGACCCAGATGAGCGCTCGGAACAAGTTTATGGACCTGAATGAGAGCTCAGGACAAGTTTAGGGACTGTTATGTGTATTTCGAAAGTATCGGGACTAGAATGAGAGTTTGGGATAAGTTTAAGGATTGCAATGTGTATTTTGAGAGTACCGGAATCAGGATGAGAACTTCGGCCACGTTGAAGGACCGCTGGTGAAATTTACTTAAGAATATTTATACACCGAAGTGGATAAGATGTCAATGGACGAAAGAGAGAGTAATAATTTACATTGTGTACAACTGGCCCGGTTTGCAGAATCTGGACAGTGACTTGCATCAAATGGCAAGGTTTCACAGTGCCACAGCGAACCAGTGATCTGCATAGATGCGTATTATGTTTTGTGGCTTAGTTCAGGGAATCTAGAACTATGATGATGAGATCCAAAGTTCCATTGGCCGCCTCGTATCTGCCCTCTTTATGGATCTGATCTCTTGTGCCACTTGTTAGTAGCGTGTTTCATTTCATATAGCAATGCTTGCCATCTTGAGACATGGTACTATTCGTTCTAATGTCAACGAGCTACCCACATGATGACTATCTATCTATATGTTTCCTATAAAAAACATATATATTGTTTCCTGATATTTGTAGTAGAGAGTTTTCTTTTGTGCGACTTGTGTGGATTTCTTTATAATAACTCAAGATGTATTGCACCAACGTCAACTATATATAGGAATGGATTAGCCACATGTACATGTGATTTGAAAGAAATATTACTCTGTTAGAGTTAGGTTTTCACTTGGCTGTGTGCGGTTGCAGAGGCCGGAAACCATTCAATTTTCTAAAAAAAGAGTTAGGCCTTCATAACCCTATTACACATAACACTAAAACAGATGCAATGCCTACCTGCAAACTCAGTCAATAAAACATTGAGCAAACATGTACGGAAAATATATGCACATTTATATATATATCCAGATGTATAAAATTAGGTGGTATTGTGTCTACCCTAGTACAATGTAAAAAGAAAATAAATAGGTGGACGGGGAAGATATTATATATATGATCGTGGTCTGAGCTTATCATTGGTTATCATGCATGCGACCATGCTGGCCGGATTGTGATGTCATCTGTCTGCATCGCTACATAAATGCCTGATTTTTAATCAACCAATTAAAGATTGGAAATGATGTTAAGTGGCATGCTTGGAGTCGTCAGAATATCTCTCATGAACGCCATGCCTAACCTTGCTTATTTTTTCAAGCTCTTGGTCAACAGTAAATTAAAGCACTTCATGCATGATAGGTCTGAGCTTATCTGTACGTTTAATAATATAGCAGATTACCCTTTCGAAAAAGAATAGTAGATTAGCCATATAATTGTAGGCTTCTAGTATTTTACAACATTATGAATTTGCACATGTTGGCTTCTTTGATGTGCTTAAGCGCCAATCTAACATATGTTAATCGATTTGCCGCAAATGGCCCTATCGGTTTGTATGGTCTATGTCTCCTTTCTGGGAGCTAGAGGCCAATTTGCAAACCAATAACGGCGACGATCCGTGCATGTTTAATAGTGGCCCGTTGTGCCTTCTTCCCGTCCATATAGCTCTGCAGATAAGAGTAACACAGATGTACACATTCAGTTGCGACATGTTTGCTACTATATAAAGATTCTAAAGGTGATTAAGATCCCATATATGAAAGTTAGTATTTTTTTAATGCGTGTCTATTTGCATAGAATCATGTTGTTCTTTTGCAAGTGTGGCAAATATTACACGCACTTGAAATGCCATGACTGAATGCCAGGGATAAAAACAGGCGGGAAAACAAGAATGCCTAGGAATATTTTCTTCCAAAATAAAGAAACTAGTCAAAATACTGTTAGTGATCAATCTACGTGTGTGGTGAGTTTGTACACCCACACCTCACATGCTTTAAGAGCTGAATGTCTCTAGTTTTAGTTCTCCCATGCATGGTCAAACAGCCATGCATCATCAGAAGGGTCAGCGAGTCCTAATTGGAAGGAACCATCTACACTATAACGGCTTGCGCCTTGGCCGGGGTGTTAGCTGTTCATCCTGCAAACGAACGCGTGTCATGTCAGCGTGCCGGCCTGCAACCTTGCAGATAGGCATTTCCCAGCTTGCCTCCCATATGACATTAAACAACGGCACATCTTGGGATACATCTCCCAAATAGTCAACCGATTAAAAATAGGACTTCTCCATCTACTACTCTACCATGCATTATGCATTAAAATGTCAACGGACTTACCAGATAAGCATACGCAGAAACTATTTCGAAGCTTCTGATATACCCGGCCTGCATCAAGCATTTTCTATTACGCCTGCATTTGCTCGTTGCGCTTCAGAAAGGCCAAGATTAAAAGCGCTGTACTCTGAATTGTTTAGGTAACGAGCGCTGTACTTTGATATGTGCACAGTAAGCCACTCTCCTTGCATGTAGTACTGATCCGCAGTTTCTTTTATCGTTCTGGGGGCGTTGAGCTGGTGGATGCAAACGTTTCAGCCACTTGAAGGACCAATGGAAGTGAAGCATGCGTCGACGATCACATTCTGAAGATCCACCGATTTGCCGCAGTTTGCCTCTGATCTTAGGACTACTCGTATGGTTATTTTACTCTTTTAGGGCACCATAAGCCGTGGGCGCTGTATGCTCCTTTTAGCTATAGCTTAATGTACTTTTCAAGTTCGTATGGCTGCCGTCCATGATCCATCAATCTAGTTGAAAAGTACAAATAAAAGCATGGATCGGCTGTCTACGTACTCAATGTTCAGAGGTTAAAAGAAAAAAGCGAAAGCATGGAAATTCACATACAACAGAATCCTTTTCATTCCTTACGTAGGGCATTACATTAGCAAGATTATTCCTTTTCAAACCTCAGAATATGCAGCTATGCGTAGACGATCTGGATTAGCCATCAATATTGTATGCTGAGATCCATGATTGGATTCAGAGAAGTATACAAATGCATCCACTGCACCAATCACAGATTGATCCCTCTGGCCCTTACGCTTTGAATTGACAGCAAGATAAAGAAATCGCGACAACACAAGCCCGGTTATATACAGTACGTGTAGAGCAAATAAAAGGTAATTAATCAAGACCTCAAGACTGAGCAATTGTGCATTTTACCCATGTACAACCTGGTTCTGAAAATGACGCCACGTACTTGACAACTCTCCAAGTGTCGACCTGCGATCGTGTTTCAGCAAGACGGCTAGCAACTATTGTCGATGCATGCGTACACACGGGATCGGAGCATACTTTCTTAACTTGAGCAACAGACGGGAATGTACTGGATGAGAGCTTAACTGGTCTTCTTTGTGTGGTGCAAATAATGCAAAATGGCGAGAAATATCGGTGTTTTATACCCGGTAACCTACCGAGGGTATCCCGAGGTAGTAGATTGGTTGATGGAGGATCACCAAACCTGTAACTTGATGGTAAAAGCGAGGACACAAGACACGGACTTATACAAATGTGGGCCGTCAGAGTAGCGTAATACCCTACATCCTATTTGGGGTGTTGTATATTGCACCCTACGCTAGGGTGTTATTTGGTATTGAGGATTTGGACCTCTGTTGTGGTGCTCCGTTGTGGTTTTATGAGGTCTTTGCCTACCGATCTAGGGACCCCTACTCTCCTTTATATACTCCAGGGGGCGGGATTACTAGTCGGTTACAAGGAGGAGTCCTAGTAGGATTACATGGTATGAGTTATAGTAGGATTACAGGAGAATTCTAGTAGTATTCCACCTTCTTCCTTCCCTGCGGGTATTGGGGATTTATCCCCGATAAGCCCCCGAGCGCTTCACAGTCGAATGCAGCAGAGTACTTTTCAGATACTCGCTGAGTAGTTTTGGTGCTTTTCGAGTACTTTGTCTAGCTGAATCTTCAAAGTCCTCAAAGCTATCATGAGGTTATGGTGTGCTCAAGCCCTTGATCGTCTTGATTTTGTAATCTTCATCTTTGAAATATGATATGGAGGGCGGCAGAAGTCGCACTCCATATGGAGTAGCCCCCGAGCCTTAGGTTGAATCGAAGAATCAGGCTGAGATTCTTTCTTCGTCTTGAAAAAATCAACTATTGGGTGTAGCTCATCAGCCCCCGAGCCTTGGAATGATTAAATAATCATTTCAAGGGTCTAGCGAGCTTTAGCCTTCACGCAAGTCATCATCCGAGTAGTTTTGCGGGGGCTGGCGTCCAGCTCTCGAGCTTATGCGCCAGGTGAGCCGTAAAAGCCACGTTGAATAGTTATTGGCACTTAGCCCCCGAGCTTGGAAGCTAGCTGAGCCACTGGAGATATTCCAAGTAGTAATTGACGCTTAGCCCCCGAGTCTGGGAGCTAGCGGAGCCATTGGAGAGACGCTGAGTGTCCTGAAGAGTCGTCGCCGAAGCTTGACCTGAAAAAAGTGATGCATACATTATGTAGCATATTGTGGAATATTGAAACTACTGAAATTTATTCAGTGATGAATGTAATGTAAATGTTATATGTCATACTCTTGTTTCGGCCATATTTTTCTCGAGTAGTTATCCTATTATGTTTAGACTGTTAGTACCTGTTTAGCCATTGCCACTACATATGAGATCTTTGTCTCGTGTACGTGCACGGGCACTGCTGCTACAGAGATCTTTATCTCGTGTCCTAGTGTTTAGGCATGACAGAAGATCCGAGGCTATCACTAATTAAGGCGTGTTCTGCTCGAGGATATTAGTGACCACTAAGAGAAGACATTTAAAATAAGTAATCGGCATTGCACAAAAATACTACGCAATTGCGTGTAAGGTAGTCATTGAGACTTTTCTGTCTTTTTGGCGAGGAGACGTATGTTGCCGCGCATAGAATTTGTACCTCCTTAGGGTGTAGCCGATGTGAGCCTCCAGCACTCAGTGCACCAAACTTTGTGGCAAAACCTCCTAATTCGGTGTACCAAGCATGTGGCGGAGCTTCCAAAACTCAGTGCACCAAACCCGTAGCGATAGCCTTCGTAATTCAGTGTACCAAGCCTATGGTTTTCGGTCAATATGACCCAAGAATAGTCGGCGAGGTGTAGCTCTGAAGGGTAATAACCGTCGAGAGGCGTACACAAAAAAGTACTCGGTGTGTTGCCCTGCACGCAGAAAACAAGCCGGAAAAGTTATATAAAATAATTAGAAAAGTTATATAAAATAATTTAAAAAGTGACTTAGCTTGATTCGTGGATGATTGTCGACGAAGCCGTATCGATTATTGATGTAGCCAACTAGTCGGAGTCGATTCCGACTAGTTGTTGATCACGTGTGTAGGATCTAGGATACTGGCTAGAGGGGGTGAATAGGCGGTTTTAAGCTAAAATACAATACTTAATAAACTTTAATTAGAAACCCACAAGATAAGCAACAACTAGTAAATCTACTACTAGGTATGTCAACATGAGCTAGGATGACAAGAAATAAAACAAGATAGATGAAAGCATTCACTTGAAGTAAGTACTACTACGAAGGTAGAGAGCAAGATGACAACAGAGAGAGAGACCGATGTTTTCCCATGGTGTCGATGACTTGCCAGTCACCCCTAATCCACGTTGAGGTGGATTCAATGAGGTGGATTCAATGATTCAATCGCTTCTCTATCAAGACACCGCTTGATGTTTAAGCCGAATTAAATCAAAGAACCTCTCCAAACCTCGTTTCACTAGAGTTGCTCTTCACCACTCCGATGAGGTGAGCACAAAACCTCTCACAAGAATAGCTGGAGCAACTTCACAATCTCCTTGAAGTGCTCAACAACTCCACAAGCTCCAAGCCATCTAGGAGGCGGCAACCTCCAAGAGTAATAAGCCAATTGACGCTTGCTTGAAGACTCCCTAGTGCCCCAAAGCTCAAGAAATCAATGCAATGCACTAGAAGCCTCTCAAACTCACTAGAAAGCAATCTCAATTCAATGCAAGTAAGTAAGAGGTGGAGAGAGACTCAAAAGATCATAAATGTAGTTCAAAGAACCAAGAGAGAGCTCCAACAACCGGTGGGGGGTATTTATAACCCCCACCACCAAAACTAGCCATTATAGTAAAATTTCGTGCAAAACTGGGAAACCGCGGACCGTCCGCAGTACAAGACGCGGACTGTCCGTCGTACAAAGTCCAACGGCTCTATTGGCATTGAATGCGTGTCAGAGAAAAACCGTTACGGGATCGTGGATCATCCGCAGTACAAGTCACGGACCGTCCGTGCCCAGTGGACCGTCCGTAGTTCAAACACCCAGCAGGAATAGTTTCTGGAGGCCCTTAGCGGACTGTCCGCTAAATGAACTGCGGATCGTCCGCGGTTCAAACACCTGGCAGAAATAGTTTCTGGAGGCCCTTAGCGGACCATTCACTAAATGAACGGCGAACCGTCCGCCGATGGCGCAGAAACTCTATCAAAAGAGATCTTTTCAATATAAAAGAAACCATATGCTCATCTTAGATCAAAACTTTGATATGCAATGCATTCTTTTGAGCAAAGAGGCACTATAGAACCCTCAAGCAATAGGAGAATTGACCTCTCTTAATAGTACGGCCACCTATCCTATTAAAACCGATCATATTGTTCATCCACTAAGCGTCTATTTGACTGGAAAAAAGGAAAAACCCTATTTTATACCTTTGCCTTGAGCCTTCCATCATCAAATCAAATTTGAATGTCACCATACTAAGAATCATGGCCACAACTCATCCACGGGACTAATCTACACTCAATATTACTCATTGAAAAATATTAGCCTCAAGGGGTTGTTATTTATTACCAAAACTCAAATTATGGGCCTAGATGCTTTCAACGTGGAACTCGCCCTCGACTAGTTTTCTAGTCAAGACGAGTAGTTGAAGTAGACCGTCCTTGACTAGTTTTCTAGTCGAGATGAGTAGTTGAAGTAGTCGTTAGCGAGCTGGCGTAGATGTCCTGCCCTTGCAGGAGTAGTCAATCACATCTCGGATCAACAATACTCGTTGATGCTTGGCGTGTTTTTCCATCTCTGATCAACAAAGCTGGTCTCCGCTTCGAACTCGACTAAGGAAATCGATTCCCTGTAGGATTCCATCTTGACGTCGTCCAATTCTATTCCATCTCGATCTTGATGCTTGGAGACGATCAGGGGCTGATGAATTGCTTCACTCCGCACTCCGTTGCAAATTCCAATTCAGCGAGAACAGATGTTATCTTGGAATTAGCCTATCCGGCGACTTCGCCTCGGACTCTGAGCAGTTGCACACCGAGTCATCGATTGGATGGGAGAACAACATTCTTGTCTTGCAGAGTAGATTGATCTTGATGAGGTCTTTCAAGCTCTCTCGATGATCTCGACGATCACCCTTAGCACGCCAGATGTCGGTGTTTTATACCTGATAACCTACTAAGGGGTATCCTGAGTTAGTAGATTGGTTGGTGGGGGATCGCCGGACCTGGAACTTGATGGTAAAAGTGAGGACACAAGACACGAATTTATACAGGTTCAGGCCAGCAGAGTAGCGTAATACCTTACGTCCTATTTGGGGTGTTGTATATTGCGCCCTGCGCTTGGGTGTTATTTGATATTGAGGATTTGGTCCTTTGTTGTGGTCCTCTGTTATGGTTCTATAAGGTCTTCGCCTACCGATCTAGGGATCTCTGCCCTCGTTTATGTACTTCAGGAAGTGGAATTACTGGTCGGTTATAAGCATGGTATGAGTTCCAGTAGGATTACAGGAAAATTATAGTAGGATTTCGCCTTCTTCCTTCCCTGCTCGGAAGCACTGGGATCTATCCCGACAGAAATAAACTCAACTTAAAATACAAGTTTATTAATTCGTGCGCGTTGAACTATGGGCGCCATGATTGTTGTCATCGATGAGCTCGACGTGCGCCAGTGTGCACGCGAGAACATGTCAGCGAGCAGCCGGCATGCGAGAACACAACGCTAAATCTAGCTAGTTAGTGGCTAAATTAAGTAGAGTACTCGATCGGCAGCTAGTGGTGCAGCGCGGTAGTAGGTTTGGCGGGGGCGCGCGGTCAGCGCTGCTTCTCGCACACGGCCATGGAGATCACTGGAGAATTCTACTTGCGCCAACGTTCTGTTCGTTCTCACCTGCGCGCGCCCGCGGCGCGGCCGTGTGTGCGTGCGCGTCTACGTGCCGGCGGCCGGGGCGGCAGCCGCCTGGTGCGTCCCCCGCCGACACCGCGCGTGACAGCGACGCGCACGTACGCGATACGTCATCCAAGGCCCGTCAAACACCGGGCGTCGCGCGTAAGCGCGGACGTGCGTGGTACGTACGGTGGTGGTGGTTGATGAGTTAGGTTGCCCGGCCCTATTTTTACCGTGCCGTAGTAAGAACGGGTCGTGCCAATCCACTGAATGCCGTTCGGCTTCTGAATTGAACGGCGGCGTACGGAAGGTTTTGTGTTCCGCAAAAATGTTGAGTGGTAATTTGAGAACATGGATTTTTTTTTAAAAATGTGTATTTCAACGTATGGTCTATCCGGACCATTAATTTTGAAACCAACGGTGACATGAATCATGCATAGTTGAGAAATCCGATGGTTGGACGAATATCATAGGAAAGAAATGCGCCTAAAAGTGCATGCAGAGATACCTTTCTCATAATTTCTCGAAACGTGTTGACCTAAGTCTGTTCATGGGCAGAATGCGTGTGGTTAGTATATACTTTATTTGCCTAATCCTTGAGGTGCTATTTTGATCTTCTATTTAAAGAATAGTAATAATTTCACAAAACTGCGAATATTTGTGCCTACCTAACTATCAAGGAACTACAATTTTCTAGGATTGGTTTCATAAATCTACCACCATTAGAAGCATCCGTTCCATAAACCTACAACAATTTGCATGGACCCACATATCAGCCACACGAATTACGTGTTGACCTACATGTCATTTGAAATAATTGAGAATACATTACTTGTAGATCAAGTTCTTTCATAGTTAGACCTAGATAGTTGTAATCACTCCTTTAAAAATCTAACAGATTTATAAGATTATGAAAGTATGTTGAAGACAAAATCTAGCTACATTTACGATTTTTAACTTTTTCAAACAAAATATTTTAAAACTTACTATCAGTCAAAAATTTTAAATGCTTGCATGATCCGATGTTGCCCAAAACTCAAATATCTATAATGATGAAGGAGCACACAGCTGATATGTTGCGTTTAAGAATTTCTTTGAAAAATTGATATAGCATCATCTCTGTATTTTGCGTGCATGTAAGTATCCATCATACAACGGGGAACAAACAATTAAAGAAGGTATAAAAATATGTCGGCATCCAGGCCACCTAGATAACACACCTAATACGGCCACGTAATTACAGGAAACACCCAGCTTTTTCACCTCAAAGTCTCAGGTGTTTTTCTGCAATAACGTGGTACACGTACTTTTGCTAGGGAGGCACACCAGCTCGTAAGAACGCCTCCCCAAAAAAATGTCAAGACTGCAAAAATCTTGTTTCACTTCACACCTACTATATACCAGGGCTACCATACCAGCTAGTCACCGTGATTCATACGTAGACGGCCGTCGTTGTCAAGGTTTATCGCCGGTCAGCTCTGCACCGTGATGAGCAAGCTGGAGTCCTCGTCGCCATGGGGCGCCGCAACCTTGAAACGCGGCGCCGTGTCTTTCCCACCGTCGTCTCCGTTCACATTGTCGCGGGGCGCGGCCACTCCGGCGAGCACCTGCGCGAGCTCGGCCTGGCTGACCCAGTCCGTGCGGGAGATCACCACGAGCATCACGGCGACGCAGGCGGCCTGCGCGGCGAGGAGGCCGAGCCAGAGGCCCCTGAATCCCTGCCCCGCCCAGAACGCCAGCGCCACGGCCACGGGCGTGCCGACGCCGTAGAACGCGCCGAGGTTGATGCGCGCGCCGTCCTTGGGGCGCGCGCTCCCGCGGAGCACCCCGCACCCGGTGGTCTGCGGGCAGTTGCCGAGCTCGCACAGCCCGAGGATGGGCAGCACCGACGCCGTGAGCGCCAGGATGGAGGCGTCCGAGGTGAACATGCGCGCCCACGCGTCGCGCACAGACACGGCGAACAGGAACGAGGCGACGCCCTGGAGTGCGCTCAGGGCGAGGCCCGCGCGGGCGGCGGCGCGCGCCGCTGCCGGGCGGTTCGCGCCGAGCTCGTTGCTGACGCGCGTAGACACGCCGAAGCTGAGCGACGACGGGAAGATGTAGAGCAGGGACGTGGTCTGGATGAGCACCCCCATGGACGCGACGGTGGCCTTAGGGTTGGCCAGGAGGCCGCAGAGAAGGATCATGATCTCGTACCACCACCACTCTAGGCAGACGCTGGCGCAGCTCTCGACGGCGAGCCGGGCCAGCCGCATCCACCCGGTGACGTCCTTGAACAGCTTCTCGGATAGGGTGAAGCCGCCGGTGGCGCGGTGCACGCCGGAGAAGTAGATGTAGGCGAGGAGGAGGAGCACGAGGTTGAGGTTGGCCAAGGCGGAGGCGAGGGCGACGCCACCGGCGCCGAAGCCGAGGACCGAGACGAGGACGTAGTTGACGGGGAGGTGCATGGCGACGGTGAGCACGGCGCAGGCGGTGAGCGGGAAGTTGATGGACTGGGTCCGGAGGTAGATGCGGAGAGGGTGGAGGAACGACTGGAAGAGGAGGTCCGGGAGGCAGAGCAGAATGTAGCGCTGCGCGGCGGCGGCGATGGCCGCGTCCTGGCCGCACAGCAGGAGCAGCGGCTCCATGTGCGCCCAGAGGAAGGCGACGGGCACGGACATCGCGAGGAGGAGGAGCACCATCCGCTGCATGGTGGCGCCGACGAGGGGGAGGTTCCTGGCGCCCACGGCCTGACCGCACACCGGCTCCATGCCCGTGGCGAGGCCGGAGAGGACCGAGTAGCCCGTGATGTTGGCGAAGCCGATGGCGAGGGAACCGCCGGCGAGGGCGAGCTCGCCGAGTCGGCCAAGGAAGAGCATCGATATCATCGGCCGGACGTAGAGTATGAGGCCCGTCATGATCATCGGCAATGACAGCCGCAAGATCGACGCTGCCTCGCTCGTCGGGCCACTGGTCAACGACGGCCTGTCGGCCAAGACCGGCGGCGGCGGCGGCTGCTTCCACGTTGCCACGGTCGTCGAGTCGTTCGCGACAACGACAGAAACGTCCGGAGAGACAACGACCACACCAACCCGACGGCCATCCCCAGCGCCGCCGTCCTTGGCATTGCACAGGCACGGCGGCAACAGCTGGCCGACGAGCCCCTCACACATGGCGGCTGGACGCTTCTTCCGCTGCACGTGTGCGCGCAGAGAGGTTTTGGAGGGAACCAAGGGGGGATTCAAACGCTAGCAAAAGGCTGAATTTATAGGCGGAAATGGATATGATGGATCGATGCAAAAGAGAGATCGGAGGGGATTAACAAAGGATTCGGAGCTGGGATTAGTTCAGACGGAAGCGCTCGTCGTCTAGCCGCGGAGTGGCTGACACCCACGCTCGCAGCCGGTCTCGGCCGGCCGCGGATCACCACGTACGACGCGCGCGCACGGGGCGTTAGTTGTTGTATATCGCGCGTCCCCTAGCTCGAGGACCAGGCTTCGGGAACCTACGCGGCGGGCTCAGTTGGATCGCCCCCGGTTGTCCGGATGGAAGGTGACAAATGGAGCGAGAGGGAGAGAGGGGTGAGAGGGTGAAGGGAAGGCCTGAAGCCTGAAGGGGGTGAGGAGAAGTGGAGCAGGGCGGGAAGGTATTTATACAGGGGATTCCAGGCCATGCACGGGCACGGCTACTACCATCATGAAATTTGTTGGCTAATTACGCGATTAATTATATATGGATTAGATTATGAAAGTCTAGGCCCGCGTTTGGATATCAGGGACTAAACTTTAGCACTATCACATCAAATGTTCGGATACTGATTAGGAGGACTAAATATAAGTTAATTACAAAACTAATTGCAGAACCCCTAGGCATAGGCTAAATCGCGAGACAAATCTATTAAGCCTAATTAATCTATCATTAGTGAATGCTTACTGTAGCACCACATTATCAAATTATGGACTAATTAGGCTTAATAGATTCGTCTCGCGATTTAGCCTAGAGGTTGTGTAATTAGTTTTGTAATTAGTCTAGATTTAATACTTCTAATTAGTGTCCAAACATTCGATGTGACGGGGGCTAAAATTTAGCCCCCTCCTCCCAAACACCCCCTAGGTTGATTTGGATTATGTAGTTTCTATAACAAAAAGATAGTACTTTTAGAATTCGTTGTCGGGTTTAGGAGGACAGGAGAAAAGAGGGTTGCAAAATGGCTAATAAAATGGGGTCAATGCTTGTTTAATCCTTCTTTCAAGGTGTGTTCTACCGATTCTTTCTCGTCTTTTCACTTTATATGAAATTGTGCAAGAAAGATATGTTGAGAACTTCAACTTGTTTTCTGGCTTTAATATTGTACTATTTTGTTATTTTGACTTTAGGCACGTAGACTTGTATAGTATTGGTGTTTTGAGTTTTGATATATTATTTTTCCCTCTACCTCGTCACACATTAATGTCATAACATCAAATTTGTCCATCCATTTGTAGGTCAAGACATAGCATAACAAATTGCATGCACTCTTGATGACCT
This sequence comes from Setaria italica, assembly GCF_000263155.2. Classification (NCBI taxonomy): domain Eukaryota; kingdom Viridiplantae; phylum Streptophyta; class Magnoliopsida; order Poales; family Poaceae; genus Setaria; species Setaria italica. The sequence continues at coordinate 40,863,377 of NC_028458.1, forward strand.
TCTAGAATGATTCATTTTTTTTCCTTTTAGCGAATAAACTCGGAGGTTTAGTACAAAAACGAGATGAAATTATCTAGATGGTTACCAAAAAAACAAATAATTAAATAATTTATGAAAAATTGGCAACATACATGAAATTCACATGCATGTTGTGTATTTCAAATAATACCAAAAAAGTACATGCTCATTTTTTCCAAAAACACATTACAAATGCATACGCTCATATACACGCTTTTTAAATGGATCACTGAGTGAGAAGTTTATTAATTTTTCATTTTTTTCATTTATATTTGTTTTAGCTACTTTTAGCACCATCACGTTGTTTTATCATGTTCCTTGTTTGGACTGAAGGCAATATTTATTATTGAATAGGAATAAAAATGTCCTAACAATTTAGTTAATATTTCACTAATATTTGTACAAATACTGTAAACCATCTACCTTCTACATTCCTCATTTGCTGTAGAAATTAAAATTTTAATGTTTGCTTTGAATTTCCCCCCTTTACGCTGACTTAAATTATGTGTATCTTTGATAGATTTTCCCTTATATTGACTTGGCTTGGTACAACGTTGGTCAACTAATATTTTTCATAGAACATTAACAACCTTCTAACATTTAAGCTGTTAACAGCCGCCATCCTAGCCAACATGTTGTACCATCAAATCTATAAGAATTTTTGAAGGAACATTAGGCAAAGTTCTGGGAATCTTGTACAGAGAGGAAACTAAGTTTAAATATCCAGATATGATATATAATGAACAGGTTACTTCATCAGAAACTAATTAACAGCTCTACTAAATGTCAACTATTTTTTTTGAGCTCAAGGAAAATAAAGTCAGCTAAACTTATTCTGTAATAATAGTGCTTACTATAGCAATCATACGTGCCATACGTATCTTGGACCACAGGTGGACCAATTACGGAGAATGAGGGATATTTCATATTAAAAATCGAAGGGTGTGAAACTTTAATTTTAATATATCCCTGCAAAGTTTGATGAGAAAGTTCGGTCAAATTTATGAGATATTCAAAAGGGCAAACACCTTGAAGACAATCCGTTAATTTCAACGTGCATTAGATATGCACGCTGATTTAGTCATTTTAAGCAATTCTGTCCACATTTTGCCTTTTTGTAGGATATAACTCCCATTTTGGTGGAAGTGAGGAAAAGAACAACCTACGGATCATTTGCGCTACTATTTTTTCTTCCTCAACATTTCTCTTGAACAATTTAATATTCGGTTTCGGAATTCTTCCATTTTGGCGCTGGAGAAACTTCTCCCGGCTTGTAAGTGCACAGGGGGTTAGAGGATGCCAACGTGGCGCCCTAAAGGACCCATGGACTTTGCCTGAGGGCAATCTGTCGTCTGACTCTGTATTAGACGAATTATCAACTATCTGACTAAGGAAAGAACTCGTAAAGTGCAAGGTGACCTGCACGCCTCGCCTATTTGATTTGTGACTCCATCACGGTACTTGAAATACATAGATTAAACTTTGTCCTGGCCACGTCAGGACAATAATCACATGAATCGTATCAGCACCACTCGAGGATTAAGGTTCAATGCTAACTGTAATTGTTGGGTAACCAAAGAGAGAGTGTTGTTCACGAGTAGTTTTCCGGTGACAATGTGGTGTTGCGGTCATAGCAGCTGTTTGTGCGGTTGTCTCTCTAGACGATTACCAACCCAGGAGAGGAGAGAACGCCTCAACGCCTGGCATTGACCTGCGCGTTGCGCTGCGACTGGTGTGGCTCTCCGATTTGTCCTGTCAAGCTGACCAATGGACTGGTCGTCAGTCCTGGGCTCCTGGCCAAAGCCGGCTAGAGCTTTCACCTGGTTGCCTATCAGTTTCACCTGGTAGCTAATCAACTGGCACGATTCGCGCAACCCTTTTGACCGTTCCTCATCAACTCCCAAGTCATGCTTCCCGCCAACGAGCTGGCTGCCAAAGTTTCCGAACGGATCTCACTGTTTCAGACTGAGTCGCATGTGGTGTGCTTAACAAAGCCTACTCGAGACTCAAACAAGAAATCTTTCGGATACATACGGACTGAGTTAGTGCAGTACACGCTTCTGTTGTAGCCTTCTAGGGCAAGAGAGTGTGTCTCACTGATGGTCTGATGCCTACTGCTCGAGCATGCCAACCTTCTTCTAGATGGCAGATCGATTGGTCGTGTTCAACAGGTATGAAACTGTGAACCGATCGAGATGCCTGCCCATCTCGCCCGTCAAAGAAAGGGATTGATGGTAATGGAATCACTTGCCTCCTAGGAAGCAAACTAGAGGAGCTTTTACAAGTCCATCCGGTAGATACTGTCACAAAGATTGCAGCAGCTAGCACGACTTGCCGACTTGGCTCCTTCAGAGGAAGTGTTCGACAACATTGTCACAGCACAGGTTGAGCATCAGACACCAGCACACCTGTTGAGTATTCCCCATGTCTAGACGGAGAAAAAAACCGCTCTGAAAACGTGTGACGCTGAGTCACTGACCCGCGCTTGTCACCTGACTGCGCTGCGTGAAATGCGCGGACGCAGTGCCAGTCGCCAACGACGACGGCTGCTTGCTGACGATGCATGCGGTCGCTGGATGGCGGTAGCATATCCAGTTAGTGCAGTGGCATGGGGAGACGGAGATTCAGTTCGCATGCTTAGCTCTCTGGCGTCGTGTGTCCTTGAAAATAATTTTAGATCCGGGATCAAACGATAATATGGTAACAAGCTGTTATGAATGTGCATAGCTTTACACATGTAGTGATGGATGGATGATTATTTGTATGTGGAATTAATTCGCCCGGTTATATAGTCGCCGCTCTTGATAGGTGGAAACCTGAAAGAGATGTAAAAATTTAGAAGCATGAGAAGCAACTGCAAATGGAACTGCCAAATGTTAAGGTGAGAGATGAGGACCTCGGTGGATCTGCCTCGCTGCAACAGCTTTCCAAGCACTCAACCACTGTATCAGAGTTTGGGTCAAGAAAGAAAGCCACCTGATCACATTCAAAAACCTGTGTAAAGGGCTATTCTGCTCCTTAAACGCGAGCTGAAATTCTTTAAGTAGGAAATGTGAATATACTCACCGAATACCGCTCTTTACCAACAGCAACAACACGATGCAGTGTAGATCTACAGGTTACAGGTTAACGCATAAGCATAACAATCAAATTCATATCCAAGGTTTTCTTGGATAATGAATCAACACAGGTGATGAAGGATGATACCTGAAAACACAATTTGTCCACCTTTCTAGCAAGTCGCCAATATTAACAATAAGGGCCCTACGAGCAACGCAAGAACTGATAAGATCATACTGTACCTGCAAGCAATTATCTGAAGAACAGTAGAACACCCAAACAGAGGTCTAGAAGTTAACAGATAACAAAATATTCTCTGTAGATGGCACCAAACTGCTATATTAGAGTTTCTATTCATGGAATCCATAAAATGAGCATTTACCCATCAATGTGATGAACATCTTCCCATAGCTGAGGATCCCTATCCTTCTCCCTGCATATCTGCACAATCCTAACAACGTAAGAAACCATAACATAATACAAAATATGATGATTGATGAAGCCACCTTGTCTACTTCATTAAACAAGAGCTAATGTTCCATTTGGGAGTGGCAATAGTACATGAGTGATTAGGTACAAAATTTGAACAAAACTGAAGGCGATGAACTAAATTGTTTCAGAACAGATAGTATACCTGCAAGCCAGGAGTACCATCTGTTACTAAAAGAGTTATTGCACCATAGTCTGAGTGAGCTGATGCACCATAGTTTCCACTATCAGACTCATTTACTTCACCTGTGTTGAATCAATAAAATGGGAATACTATGTAAGCACATAACACAAAGTTGCTCAATGGCTCCATAATACAAAAGGAAAAGAAAACACTCAGATTATCAAGACTACAGTGCCTAGAAGAAACTTAAAGACGCCCTGTGCTTTTGTCTGTCTGTGCCCCCACTTACCGTATAAAAGAAGACCAGAAAACAAAGCTACACAGCAAGCTTATATACCTTACATCCACATTGCTTAAGTGAGTATCCTTCAGTAACGAAGGCTGCACTCCAGTACACAGCAGTAAGATGGATACTTTGAACTATCAGCAAGAGAGGTGCACGGCTCTGCATATCATCTGCTGGCAGATGCTAGTACACTAACTATGAACATGTTCAAATAAATTGAAAGTATTTTTTAATAACATATGGATTTAAGTTCACACCAGTTTCAGTAGAAAATAATGAGATCATGCAAGTATAAATATGTGACTGGCCCTTTCCAGTAAATATTTAGTGGACACATTAGTTATGCTCCCCAGCCCCAACCAGGCAAGCAACAAAAACTAGGACAATGTCTTCTTAATTCTTTAGAGTAACATAGGCATCCATATATGTTCTATAGTAGAACAAATTTGCTAAGCATTCAAGAAAAAAAGAAGACCTGTATTTCCATTTGTGTAGTTTCGCTATTATAATTATCTACGGGAGCATGAGAAATTCGTAAAGAAGTGCTGGACCATTTGAGAAGAATCACAAAAAAAAAGATCAAGAATGGAGTGCGCCATTTCAAAAATATTACAATAAACTTTGATTCTTCCCTATTGATATAGAAAAAAAATGGAGTACTGTAACCTGGGTAATGTAATAAACGAAGAAATGTTGACGGGCAGTCCAATGCACCAATTTTGTGAAAGAATTCAGCATCCAAATCCAAACCCAAAGCAATTAGAGAGAGTATCCTTTCGCCAGTATCCCTAATAGGGAATAACCAATAATAATAATTAATAGACAGTTTATCAGATATATAAATGTTTCTTCCAGAACTTTCTTTTTTAGGAATCAACGTTTTTCTAAAGCTTACAGAGCAGTTGCAATGTACAACTTCATTGTCTCCTTCCAAGACGGAAAGCGCTCTACCGATAGCCAAAAAAAAGAAGGAAATGTTAAAAGCATAGGCTACTGATAACATGAATGATGTCCATGGATATGATGCAGGCTGACAGACAGCATTATTATCAGTTGTTAACAGATGGCAAAGCATATAAGAACCTTCAGAAGGCCATTGGTTTAGATCATTCTGAAGATCACTGTCCCCAATAGGCCCAATGTAGAAACTCTCCTTGAGGTCTCCTGTAATATCACAATTCAGAAAAGCAATAGTAGATTAAACTATACATTTTTTTATGAAACATATTTTTTTAGCAAAAGATCTGCTTCTCTTACATAGGTATATTATTACAGGGAGGAGTCAAAAGCTCCAAAAATCGCCTAAGAGCAGATTCAACTATATCACTAAAAGCACCAGAAATGTAAGTGGTAATGGTAAAGTCTATGAAATGCAGCTGTAGCTTCAAGCTACATGTGACAATGACATGCCGAATGGGTTCTTCAGTACTTATCCATTCTCCATGGAATTATCCTGAACCCACTGTATCTAGTCCCAAGTTTCACACACAGCCAAATCAGTTAACTGAAGCAAGGCAGGTTCCACGATATGAATTTTGTAGCTACCACCAGGAGAAAACGAGCAATAACGACATATTTTCTGACATAAACAGGGACATCATGGTTCTAGTTCAGTTTTAGCTATCACAGCCGGTGAGCCATTCTATACAACAACAAACTAAATGCTATGGAAACACTGCCGGTGGAAACAGTAAATCCTCCAAATTTTCTAATCTTAAGAAGAGTACTAATTTCCATCGGTGAGGCACTCCGGCACCACCTGACCACTTGCCGTTATTAAAAGTTTAAAACACCTGCCATGTACTAAGCAACAGCAGTGACAATTTTAGTGCCCAGACCAAAATTCGTACACCAAGTGCAGAGGAGAAGCAGACGAGGCCAGAGACATCCAACCTACGAACTCGGAAGCGGCGTCGAGCTTCTCGGCGTAGGGCGGCGTGTACCCCCGGTGGTTGGTCCTATGCAGCTTCAACTTCTCCTCCATCGGCAGGTCGAAGAACCCCTTGCTCTCGGCCAGCACCGCCTCGACCAGGGCGCGGTCCACTCCGTGGTTGGTGACGTAGAAGAACCCGTGCTCCACGCACGCCTGCACGAACCAGATCGCTCGTTAGAGACGCGCGTGCGCGCTCGGTCGCTGCGCCCACGAAGCAGAGAGACATCGCTGGAGGCGCGGGGAGTTCGAAGGCACGGGGAATCGAGCGAGGTCACCTGGCGGACGGAGGCGGCGGCGGCGCGGAGGTCCGAGGACGCGAGGTCCACCACGGGGAGGTCCACGCTCCCCGACATCGCCGATCTCTGAGCTGCAGCGGAACCGGAACGGAAGCGCTGCTGATTTGCTGCCGTGGTGGCGTGGCGTAGCTGGAGTTGGGGACTGCGCTGCGCCTCCATTCATTTGGGCGGGCTGCATCTATGTGTCGGCATGGGCTGAAGTCAGCACTGGGCGTGGGCTGAAACTTGATAGCAGGCTTACTGCGTATGCGCAAAAGCCCAATAGTGTTTTTTTCCGGTCGAAAGAGCACGTGCTGCTGTTTGGTTGAATTCTGGATCAACCTTACCATCGCACACACCGACTGCGTCACCTCACTACCTCAGCAGTCGAGACTCGAGACTTGTCAGTTGCCCAACCTCCACCGAATTCCAGTGCTATCACACCCGGAGAGATCTCTCAAGTATCCACAGTCAGCAGTCACGTAGTAGCAGACTAGCAGTCGAGACTACGCTCGAGTGCATGACCACACCAGGGTGAGCTCGACACGAAAAGGACTCGCGGCACACCGCGCGCACCCGCATCGACGTGATAGCGTTTCGTCTCGTGACGAAGCGACGAGGAGGCATTCTGGAATCCGGATAACTTGCGCGGCTCACTCTGCTTACACGGTGGCTTCTTCAACTGCCTCCCCACTCCATTCCATGTGTGACTGAAAGTGAGGTAGAGCCAAGCGAAAGGGAAAATGGAACGGGGCCAGACCCCCACGCAACAATCTCCCAGAGCTCGATCCGGAGCCGGAGGGCACGCACATCGCACATGCCTTCACTTTCCCAGGCCCCGCGCCTTTCGTGTCCGCCGACGAAAGCCTCGGCGAAAGGGCTCGCGCTGCCGTGCCTCTTCCGGAGCAGCGCCACCTGCCGTGCCATTGCCATGCCTCTCACCTCACCCTGTCACCGAACACGACCGGACGAGAGCAGGACGAAACCGTGATTAGATTAGATTCCATTCCATCCACTAGGTCCTGCGCTTCCATCAGGGGGTGAGAACATTTTCAGAAAAGAAAGGGACGTGTGCTCGGCTAATCTGGGCTAGACTACCTTCGCAGCGACGCAAGCAATAATGGTGATGGACCGTGCCTACGAGATCGAGGGTTGTTGAGATACACTGTGCACAAAAAGCACAGGTTGTTCACAAACTGAAAAAAGGCGCTACCTTTGATCCATTGAGGTGGTGCAGTGTATCTTTGCCTCCACCATCCAGCTTCTCTTTTACTTCTCTCCGAGAGGAACTAACTTCTCTTTTACGGTGTATATGGCCACAGCTAATTAGTATATATAGCCATGATCCATTGAGTGTGAAAGCGAAACTATGCAAGTGACAGACATCATCAAACAAAAAAGGAAAGTCCTTGCTAGAGTCCTCCAAAGAAAATTACGAATTGATGGGGAGTCCTCAAACAACAAATATCAAGGTCTAGTTTTGGGGGTTGCTTCGTTGTCCAAGCTCCTGCTTCAAGCTTCATTAACAATTGTGCACCAAGGTAGGCAGTGCACAAAGAGACAGTAACTCCTGTCCGGATTCTTGGTAGCGTTCATAACTGAGCTGGGTGGTTTGTTTTGCCTTGCTGGAAAGAAGAAGATGCAGCCATCCTGAATGAGGGAGGATTTTAAGCACATCATCACCCTACGGTTTCCGGCAAGAGGCCGGAAAAGACGGTGGGTGTTTCTAACCGCTACAAGACCAGTTGGTGACACTGAATGAACTTTTTTCACTAATTTCTGGTCCTATGCTCCTACATCAAATGGAGTGGAACACTACACCCGCTGGATAGCTCACAAAGCTACCACAACACCATCCCAAAGTGACCGAGACCAGGCCCCAACTGCAGTCACTAACAATGTGCACTCAAAGTCTGCTGATGGCCCTTCCACTAAGACAGCAAAAGGACTGAAGCCTCCACTATATAAAGAACAGGAAGCACCGCTGCTGGAAAGGAGCCAGAGCTACCAAAAGCACATCACCCTGAAGATTTGCAGAGCCATCTCCGTGAGCGGAGGGCCGGAGGGTCGGAGAGATGCTGGTGTTGGACTTGGGCGTATGGTTCATCCCACTGACGCTCGTCCTCGTCCCGTGCCGCCGGATCGTGCTTCTCCTGTCCAGGCTCGAGGAGCTCCGCCGGATCATGGCGCGGCCGAGGCTCGCCACCGCGGACATCTGGACCCGCTTCGCCACCCTCAACTCCATGGCTTTCATGGTGTGATGGTACACACGCCGCCGCCGCTCCATCCATAGCTGTTTCCTCATTGGTTGGGTGTGCTTTGCTGTCCTGGTTTTTGGCTTATCACAATAAGCCCCAGCTTCTGGGAATGATATGTACATACGGCTACTTACTTTTAGGACTTGCCGCAGCATGTGTATGTGGGACGAGATGCAGATGAGGACTTTATTTACAGTGCTTCTGACAAGAGTTTCCTGATCTTTATATGATGCGTGTATACTTGCTTCAATTTCAACCTGAGGTTTTTCTGAACAAGCATGCTTTTGTAGTTTTTGTTATCGCCTGATGATAGAATTTTCTGCATATCTTGAGTTGTTATCAGTTTATCACCTGATACAATAAGAATAGTTGGCAGAGCTGGATCTTTCAGGGGAAGGGATAAAAGATGCAGTGGGCAAATTATTGCATCAGTCGGCATGAACAGGCCTGAGAAGATAAGGATCAAGCTGGGCAGATTCTGCTGATTTTGAAAAGCATCCCGTGCTTAGATAACATGAGAAGCCGGTCGCTGTGAAACGGAACACTGGACAGCAGACCAATATAATAAGTGGTCTACCTTGGACGAATGTCTTCCTTGGCCCCCTAAAAGAAAAGATATACATTGTGCTGTCATCGTTTAGATGATGATAAGGTCGACCCACAGGCCACTAGAGCACAAACTCCACCGAGGCACTGAACAATGCCTAAACTAGACTCATCATTCTGCAAAAGATGTGCCTTACCAACAGTCAACTGATCAAACTGGTTTTCGATAGCCGTGCGTGTAAGGAAGGAGGAAACTAGGGATGGCAACGGGGCGAGTCGGGGTAGGGTGAAGCTTCCGCGGACCCACCCTCGAAACACGAATTGTAAATACGTCCCGAACCGAAACACCAATTGGGTGGAAATGTTGCCCCGACCCCGAAACCCGCGGGTGCCCGAAACCCGGCGGGTCCCCCGACACCCGCGGGCGAGGGGCGCGGCTGGCGCGCGTGGCTAAGGGGGCGGGGTGGACGGGCCATGGGCAGAGAGAGGAATCGAGGGAGAGGGAGGGGGCAGCGCTCGGGGCCTTGGGGGCGAGGGGCGTGGGCAGCCGGCATGAGGGCGCGGGCGACGCTCGCGGCGAGGGGCGTGGGCGACGCTCGCGGCTCGGGCGGTCGACGTGGGGCGCTCGTGGTGAGGACGGCTGGCGGGGGGCACCGGCGGCGTGAGGACGGCCAACGGGGGGCGCCAGCGGCGCTCTAGCGAGGGGGCGGCATAGGGAGCCTGTAGACGAATCTAAGGTGCGGCGCAGGGTGATGGATGGAGTGGGGAGTCATATAGTTAGGGTTTTTGTTGGGCTGGGTCTAATTGTTGGGCTGAAATATACATTGCAGGGCCCCGCGGGTGGAATTGTCAACCCGACCTCGCACCCGCCATGGGTTGGGTCCCCAAACCCGAAACCCACGGGGGGGGGGGATTCCGGACCCGCCTCCGCCCCTGTCGGGTCTGAAACCCGTGGGTCTCGGGTCCAGACCTGCCCGATTGCCATCCCTAGAGGAAACGTGGTTGCCTATCTTGGCCGGCCACGGTTGCGCGTTTATAAAGGGTGAAAACCACCAAGAAATTTACATGGGTACAATTGTGATCACCTAGAACTCATTTGCCTCATAACTTGAATTACAAGTAGAATCTATCTCTAAGCAATCCGTGTACAATTGTGCTCACCTAGGACTCATTTGCCTCATAACTTGAATTACAAGTAGAACAGCAATCCGTGTCTATCTCTAGGACCACAACGGCAGCTAACTTGTTACAAACATATTTCTAACATCCTCCCTCAATGTAAACTTCTCTTCCTTTTGAGATTTACATTGTGCTTGAAATCTTCTAGTTTGCCAGCTGATAAGGCCTTAGTAAATTGTAGCGAACGTGGCCTCATTAAGCCATAGTTTGTGATTTTGGTGATTGAGTGACAACATAGTTATTGGGACTAATGCTTTCTCTAGCATGTACCTTGTAGGTTATCTAGGTCCCAAGAATGCAAACCAAATCATGGCAAGGCCCAATTGATGCTATTCGAGTATCCAAGTCATAGTATTCAAGTATGCAAGATATGGTATTTAAATGACCAATCCATGGTATTTAGGATTATTCTATGGTATTGAAACATCCAAATGATAGAGAAAAACTAGAGAAGGAAAAATGATAATTCTAGACCATCGAAGTGACGGTATATTTGGTGCTTGCTTTGGACGAGTTAGAAGGAAAAATGCACCATCGGATGTTCCGATACCCCACCAAAGCAAGTGTCGGACTAACCATCGGAGCAATTGGTACAACTAGGAAAATAGGGAAAAATCTCGAGTGCACTGGATGATCCGATGGGGGTCATTTTACAAGCGTCGGAGCAATTCGCTGAGGAATAGCAACGGATGTTCCGATACCCTATGTAGTTGACCGTTGGATGAAGCATATTTACTTTGAAATCACACAGAAGGTTTTGATCAGAATGCCATTAGCACCGGATAATCTGATGGCACCATCATAGAAAGCATCGGATCAATGATGTTAGGGCATCCAATGGCTATATGACATGAGCAGTGGCACCGGATGATCTGATGGGGATATCGGATAAAGCGTCGGGTGAATTTCTAAGGAATTTGGGTGCGGGGAGTCCAACGGCTAGTTGCACCGGATGTTCCGATGCAGGCTAAAAATAGACCATTGGAACATCCGATGGTATGCTTTTTTACTAGCCATTGGAGCAATGGCTCTTTGAGCCCTTGGGCCTATTTATACCCCCACCACTCGTCCATTTGGAGTTGCTAGAGTGTCTAGGGATGCATTGAATACCAAGACTCATCAAGAACACATCTAGTTCTTAAGTGATACATCAAAGGCTTAGCACAACCTTAGGAGAGTGATTAGTGCTATGATAGGCCTAGAGAGGAGTGAGTGCAAGGTGTGCTGATGTTGTGATCAGGTTCTAGAGTGAACCACTGCTATACAAGAGGTGTGCACTAACACTAAAACTGTGAGAGTGCACTAACACTAACCTCGTGCTGCTGTCGCGGAGGCGAATCGCGGAACCGATTCAGCCGAGATGTAAGGCTGTCCGCACCGCGCGCCGCTAAACCCGCTGCAGCGCGGTACTGGATGGCTGCCGCTATGGTAGCGGTCGGTCGGTGGACCGCTACTCCTGGAGGACGTGCCTGCCGCCCGCTATCCGCTTCCCGAGGTTCCGCGCGGAGAGAGAGAGTTGGGAAGAGAGAGGTAGGGGAAGGGAGGGGAATAAAATATGGAGTAGTTAGTATAGAGTATGGGATAGAGATAACACAAGTGTGGAAGAAATGAGTATAGAGTAGAGAATCTCGATGACTAGGATAGAATATTCTTTTTAGAGTATGAAAATAGAGGTTGATGAGTGTGGATAGCTTAACCCCACTACGAATTCGGATGGCAACTTGACCTCGTGGCGGGAGGACTAGGAGGAGGGCGGCGACTTTTATTTACTAGTTGACTGGGATCCAATTCGAACGGATCGCCATCACGGCAGAGAGCACGAGCGTATTAACCTCCAGACTCCAGTCCTCGACTTTCCCCATGGTGAAGGGATTTTTTTTAAGGCTTGATTTGGCAGCAAGGGAGTCAAACCCTAGGGAGCAAAGCCACCAGGAGGATTTTAGTGGCAAATCAATTTTTCGGTGGTAAATCAATAAGCCGGGAGGATCTCCCCACCTGGGTTTGGGAACCAAAAGGCTAAATTCCCCTTTGGAGAAAAAAAACAATACTTCAAAAAATTAAAATAAAGAAAAATAAGAAATAAACATTCTTGTTCAAATAAATGCATCCTTGTTCAAACGCATTCAAATAGCACAGATGGTGATAAATGGGTGGGTGTGAGTGGCTGACCCAGAGCGACTCGGGATGTGCTGAGTATAATGTATGTGTGCAGAAGATGGGAAGTGATGGTCCAAATCAAAACTCTCATCCCTATTACTCAGCTCAATAACATCAGCAGTTCAACACAGCAGTAATAAGCAGTAAAGCATTACATACTTTAGCACAATTACGACTACAACGACCAGTGATTCTCAGTAGAAATAGAGCATTCAAACATAGCACCTATGGTTTAGCTAGATGCTCAGCTAAAATAAACGCATTCAAACAGTACTGAAACTGAGCACACATGGTTTAGCAAATTCCAGCCACATCCCTATTTCCATCGGTAATAAAACATAGCACAGATAGTTCATTCCATCCCAATGATACCAACTTGGTTCTGATCACGTGGTAGTTAGCTCATTGAAGTATAGATCATGAGAGATCTACACAGAGATTAACATTTAAAGGCTTAGATTCAGCATATAATTCAAAGCAGACAAATATAGACAAACAGACATGTTAATCAATAGTTAAGTTAATGATCAAGATAGTAATTCATAGAAGCTACAGAAGGTTAATAATTCAGAAGCTACAGAAGGTTAATAAATTATCACAGAAGCTACAAAAGTTAGCAATTCAGAAGCTACAAAAGGTTAATTCAGAAGCTACAAAAGGTTAATAATTGTCATACACTGAGCATATTCAAAGAGACATACCTAATTTTTCGCTTTAGCCACATTAATCAAACATTAGGATTCTTGGTTGTAATGAATATCTTCCTATGTTAATTTAAACATAGCATCCACTTGATCAATACACTTCTCAACTGAAAATTCTTCCTCATGCACTTTCCTTTCTTCAAGAGCTTGCAAAGTTTTGCTGGTTTGGCTCTTTTTTACTCCACATATCCCTCAAGAGCAGATCCAATGTGACTTTGCTTATGCTTTCTCCCACTTCACCATCTACCTATATTGAATATTGAGCTTCATTACGTTTATTATGTGCACTAGAAGTCTCTTGGCCATCGAAACTCGAAGCAAATGGATTAGCATCCAAGTGACTGCTGCTTTATTCAAAGTTACTTCTTTCAACATGAGGTGTAGGAGGAGGAACAGTAGGAGCAATGGGAGGAGGAAGAGCAGGACGTGCAGGAGCAGAAGGTGGATCCACTTGCATGGTTGGTGTGAAGTTTAGTTTTCCTGTAGCAACACTTCCTATTTTCAGGAGACAATTGTAACTCATATTAGAACCACAAAATTGTTTGATACGGAAAGCAATGAAATTAAGCTATGCAAGTGAGGAAACTTCACCTACATAAATTAAGCTATGTAGCCTTTCGTTGCTAGCATTGTGTGAGAGCATAAACATAAACATCCCAAGCTGCTCCTCAACACAACACCTCGTGTGTCATGGAGCAAATTCTCTCTTCTAAGAAAGCCTGCTATGACTTTAAATATTTCAGACTCCATTCAGAACTCAACTTTACACCAACTCAGGTGACCTTCAAGGATTTCCTTAACCTTTTTAGTACCAGGAAGAGAAGATGTGTGCACAGACATTTTCTCTTCTTGTAGGTATGAAATTATGGCAGGAACAAGTATAAAAAATAGCTCATCATCCTTTTCCTCCTCCTCCAACAAGAACTGCCTAACTTGCTCCTCCTAAAATCCCATTTTCTAGTGTACGTATATATAAATCATATTCTTAATTAGCGCAATGATCTAAGCATTTATCATATACTTAATAATAAAAAATAGGAAATGAATGCACGCAGCAAGTAAGAGAAAATGATAGCGCCCATATATATCTAAACTAAGAGAAATCAGGCTAACAAACCAATATAGTAACCCATCAAATAGAACAATAAATCAATAAGAGCAGCCAACCAATAACTTTCAGCTTGGATTTCACCATATAGCCTAGATCCCTAGAAAAATAGGTTCCTAAAAGATTTCATACAAGGCTACAACCTCATAAATAATGAATTATCGGAAAGGACAGAAAAGATGATGGCATCAAACAGGGTTGCATATGTCAGGGTGATGCACGAACAGAGTTTTCAATTAATAGAACAATTCCGTTAGCTAACAGCATATGAGCCAACTTGACACAGTAAAATAGCATTCAGCATCACATGTCAGTACTTCCCCAATAAAATAAAAAGCGCTCATTTTTTCTAACCACAATATAGCTAGAATCAATCCAATCTCCAATTCCACAAATCATCATAATACAAGTACCAAAATTTTCTTTTTATGCCTGTGATGATGTGAACAGAAGTATACAAGCACCATAGAGTCTAGCATAGCCACACATCATGCCACAAACTAAAAACATGTCTGGTGCTGAGTTACTTGACTAGAATTTTTGTTGACAAAAGTTCAAGCTCATAATTGATCCCCGTATGATTGAATTAGTCTACGTCACCTAATATCACTAGAAGTAAAAATTCCAAACATGTATTTCCTGATCGATTCTATAGTTTCCAATTAGCCATCAGAATGAATATGAATAAAACTCGCCACTTCACATCATTTGGATCAAATACGCATGAACAGCTACACAAAGAAATGCGACACACAAATCAAAAGATGTTTTACACATTAAAATGAGTCAATATGCTAAACCCAATAAATGGATGCCACATACAGGCTAAGGTACAATACCAGGAAAGGAAAAAAAGATTTATGCTCTTAACGAATCTAGGGCTTCATCCAGATAAACCAATCACTTGTACAATGAAAAACAAACCAATACTTGAAAACACTACCTCTAGACATGCAAAGATAGATACTAGATACAAAAGAATATCATTTCTACGTATAAAAAAATCAGAAATGCGGCACCTCCTACTTCCAAACATATTAGGATCAAAATGAACATTCCTACAGCAGAAATGGGACAACTCCCTACCAGATCTTTGCGTATTCGTACACATTTCAGCATCAAAAGAAAGATTCTTATAGACAAAAGAAAAGAGCAAAAGGTGGCACTTGATGGCTGATGGGGAGGCGGAGGTGGCAAGGGAGTCCGAATCTAGCAAGTCCCCCGCCGTAGGAAATGCGTCAGTGTCGGGGATAGATCCCCAGTACCCGCAAGGAAGGAAGAAGGCGGATTCCTACTAGAATTCCCCTGTAATCCTACTAGGATTCATACCACGTTATTCTACTAAGACTCCTCCTTATAACCGACTAATTATCCCACCCCCGGAGTATATAAAGGAGGGTGAGGGTACCGTCTGCGTCCCATGTCCCGAGTACAAGGTGGAGCCCAGTCGGAATCGTGCTCTCCGTCACCGAGTTGTACTCGGCTTTGCTGAAAACCAAAAGCTACACACCACCAGAAGAAAATTTGTTGCTATCTCTGCAGTGTTTCGGAGGCGGGCAAGAAAATTGCCGACCCGCGAATCAAGAAAAAAAAAGAGAAAATCCATCTCTCACGCTTCACGTGGACCAGGAAAAGTAACAGTAGCAATTCCCTTTACTTGAATTGGAGGAAAGAATTAATTGCTACTCTCGCATGCGGGATCAAGGCAGAGATAAACCTGTCCAAAACTACTCGGTTTGGCTCAAAACTACTTGAGGACGGACGCTACACACAGCTAGTCAGAGACAGGTCTCTTCTTTAGTCAGCTTCGGCAACAACCAACAGCTAGCAACGTTGACCTCGCCATGACAAACGACGACCCGCCAACGACTACTTCGATCACTCATCTCGACTAGAAAACTAGTTGAGGGCGGATTCCATGTGACCGACAACTAGTCAGAATCAACTCCGACTAGTCGGCTTTATAACTAAACCATTGTGGCTTCATCGATGAAAAACTCAACTACCCATCTCAACTAGAAACTAGTCGAGGGCGGGTTCCACATAATCAATAACTAGTTGTGTAACAACTCTACCTAAATTAAGTACTTTTAACTATAAACCAGTAATAAATCAAATCCCTAAGTTAAGAAGTGAAATGACCGTTTATAAACCTAAGAAGCTCGTTTTGGAGTTTGATTTAAAGCTTGAAATATTATATGCAAACTTAAGTTTCTGCCCAAATAAGAGTTGTAAAGCTTTTTAATTCCAACAACTTTTGTTAAAGGCACTTTGACTAATTCGGAGTGGAAGGAAGTCAAAAACAGCAACCAAAGTTGGTTTTTCTAAAGGACCCTGAAAATCTCTGAAGTCCTGGAATTCGAGTTTCCTCCATCTCTGCAAGCTTTCATCTCCCGATTTCCTATCTAAACTCAAGTCAGGGCCTGAATGAAAGTTGTAGTACCTCGAGTGTGTTCCAACTATGTTACACTGACCCAGATCCAAATCGGACCCAGACATGTTCAAAATCCCGGTCAAAGTGAGGTAAACCAGTCAACTCACCCCTGATGCCTTAAAAATCCTAAGTCTGAAATTCCAGGTTTTTGGCTAACTTTGGCATGATTTATCTTTGAATCCTTTTACAATCTAAACCAACACCTTAAACAAAGTTTGAAGGGTGATCAGAGTTGAGCAAGTTTGTTTAAGGGAGTTTCGGAAGTTGTGTTGAAAGATCCGAAGGAAGATCTCCCCAAAGCCGGTCAGGCTTGCTGCCCGAAGGGAGCCTTGACGCCCGCGCACCAGAGCACATTCGCTCGCGCGCTGCGCGCCGCGTGGCCGCCGGCCACCGGCAGCTCGCCGGCACCCTATCACCAGCGCGATAGCGACAGGACGAGAGCCACGGCGCCCAACCCGCGCCCACGACAGGACGGAGCGAGCGCAAGGCTAGCCAACCGCCGGCCGCGCGCATGTCGCCTTCTGCCTGCCCCGGCTCTGCTCCGCCAACCCCGTTCCGCCCGTCCGCCGGGAAAGCTACCACGACCATGGCGTCCCGCGCCTCCGCCTGCTCGCCCAACCCCCACGGTAGCCCTCCGCCTCGCCCGCCTGACGTACCGGAAGCCCCAGACGCACGCCGCCCAAGGCCAATCGCCGCCGAAGACCACCCGGAGCTCCGCCTCCTCTGCCCAATGGTGCCGTCAGCCAATGGCCGCCTTGCCCGCGCACTCACCACTCCCGGCCTTATCCTTTCCCCACCGGAGCCCCGCCTCGACCCTTCGTGCCACCCCGGCCCTATAAAAGGAACCCCCCTCACCGGCAATGCCACCCTTTGCCACCGCCCGCACCTGCGCCACCGCTTGCTCCTCTGCGTCCCCACTTTCTCCTTTGCGCCGCCGCTGAGCTTCCGTGGAGCTCACCCCTTTGCGCCACCCCACACTCCGGCGATTTCGCCGCCACACTCTTGAGAAAGTTCCCCTCTCCGCTCCAGCCGCTTCTTCCAACCCACCAGCCGCCCGCTCCTCCGCGCGGGACTCGAGCTTGCTGGTGTTCGCAAGAAGCACCGCCACCGCCGGAGCACCGTCAAAGCACCGCCGCCGCCGGACCACCGTCGAAGTCTCGCCGCTGCCCAAGCCTTAGCGCGTACGACTTCCCGCCCCAGCCTACTCCTGTTCGGCCCCAAGGCTTCACCGGTAGACCTGGAGGTAAGCGACCGACCCCTTGTGCCCCGTCTCGGCCGACCCCTTTTGTTTCGTCTCGACCGACCCCTTGTGTTCGTCTCGGCCGACCCCTTTTGTTTCGTCTCGACCGACCCCTTGTGTTCGTCTCGGCCAACCCCTTTTGTTTCGTTTTGTCCGACCCCCCCCCCTCTGTTCGGTTCATCCGACCCCTTCTCGTTCGGTTTGCCCGACCCCTTTTTCCTTTAGTCTCGCCCGACCCTGCCAAGATTCGCCGACCCTTTCTCCGCCTCGCCCGAGGGCTCGGCTGCATCTTTTTCTTTGACCCGAGGGTATCGGTGAAATTTTTTTTTCGGGGATTTCTCTGTGTTGAGTCTGAGGACCTCGGTACGGTTTTTCCTTAAATCTGAGGGTCAGACCCTAAGTTTCTACCAATCCGACCCTCTCATCCTGTTCTCCACCAACTGAAGTTGGACTCCCTACCTTTCCTGTAGCTTTGCTACAAGTGTCCGAGTTAAAACATGAGTGTGTTGAAATAACCATCTAAAATGTTTAACCCCTGCATTGCATTTCTGCGTAGAGTTGAATCTCGCCGACGGAACGTACGAGCTTCACCCAGCACCAGAATAAGACCCCGCCGAGGAGCTGCACCCCTTCGAAGGAGAGCCCGAACCAGAGCAAGACCCCGAGGACCGGCAAGCTTTTCCTGAAGGCAAGCCCCGATGCATGAACTCCCTGTTTTACTTTCGTGCCACTTCCTGATTACTTGATTGCGCATTTACGTTCCAGGAGTTGTAATGAAACCTTAGATGCATAAACTTAGTACCTTGTCTGAATACTAGTTGCTAAGGGCGAGTAGTTGCATTGCTTAATAGGATACGGTAAAAGTAGAGTGATTTCCTGTCACTCGCGAGTTATAGGAGTTGTTTGTTTACTTATGTTACAACCATAAGGATGACGGGCGGGGCAGGGCCTTGTGAACTGTTTGGTGGTCGGTGGATTGCCCCGTCTGTCTAAATGAAAATGAACTAAGGTCGAAACGTGTCGGCGTTCGTGA
The DNA here is from genome assembly GCF_000263155.2 of Setaria italica. Lineage (NCBI taxonomy): Eukaryota > Viridiplantae > Streptophyta > Magnoliopsida > Poales > Poaceae > Setaria > Setaria italica. The sequence goes on from NC_028458.1 coordinate 40,882,221, forward strand.
TCAAGTGTTTGAAAGTACTAATCTCATACCTAGTATGGGATGGGGAAGCCTAGTACCTGATTGAACTGGGGCGTGGCATACCCTCCGGCTGTCCTTGGAACGTCGTTCCCATGGTGCATCATGTGGGTGCAAGTGCGGTCATAGTACGGCAGAGGCCGGGATTATGGAGCATTGCACGCCAAAGGCAGTTGGTCCTGACACGTGCCTAAGGGATCGATGGGGACGGCGGACAAATGAAGCAACCCTTCGTGGTGCGCGGATGTCGTGAGATTAGGTTTGCCATGCATGGTTAATAAATTCGAATCGATTCGTCTGCCTCTCACAGTTTGGGACTACTTGATCGCTATTCTGCACAGAGTAAAGATGGAACATGATCATGATATTAATCTTGATGCTTGCTAAGTAATTGTTTGGAAATCATGCTTGTTTAGTATAAGCTGCTAATCTAGACTGGACAAAGAACGTAGAACATGAGCTAAAATGTTGAAAGTAAGGACTGACTTTAGACGCTTTTGGCAAGAAAACCCCAGAGCTAGAAGGCCTTGCATGTCTAGGTCTTGGTCGTGTCTTTCCGACGGGTCAGTCTTGCTGAGTACTAGTTGCTCAGCCTTGTTGTGGCTAATCTTTTTCAGGTAATAGTTTGACTGCTGGTACCCCTTGGCCGACCCAGCTTCCCCCAGGCTGGACCGTCGAGTGGGATCCTTCCTCGGATGGCGAAGGAAGGACTTTTTGATGTCATGATCGGCTCCGTCGTGATGTCATGTATCGACGTTTAGCTTCCGCTAGTTTTATTTGACTTCAAACCTTGCAAAATTCGGTCTGAATTTCGAAAACTCTGATGTAATAAAATGTGGAACTTGTTGTTGTGATGGAATGTTGTAACCTCTGTGCTACTCACCTTCACATGAGCGATGCTTCTCGATCCTGTTTATGTGGTTAATCGGATGAAATCCGACGGTCGACTAAGTTGGCTTGCTTAAAGTGCATAATCGCGTGTCAGGCGACTTCAATGCATTTTAGTCAGGTTAATTTGGGCGGTTCCGCCACAAGTTGGAATCGATCTCGACTGGTTGGCTTCGTCAATAGTTGACATGACTTCGTCGACAATCATCCACGAATCAAGCTAAATCACTTTTTTAATTTTATATAAATTTTCAATTTGTTTTCCGCATGCAGGGCAACGCGCCGACTACTTATTTGTGTACGCCTCTCAATGGGAATTACCCTTCAGAGCTACACTTTGCCAACTATTCCTAGGGCATGTTGACCGACAGCCATAGGCTTGGTATACCAAATTATGGAGGCTACGGCCACGAGTTTGGTGCACTGAGTTTTGGAGACACCATCACGAGTTCGGTACATTGAACTTTGGAGGCAATAGCCACAGATTTGATGCACTAGATACACCGAAGGGTAGCAAACTCTTGCGCACAACACGCGCTCTACTCGCTGGAGGGCAGCAAACTCTTGCGCGCAACACGCGCTCTACTCACCGGAGGGCAACAAACTCTTACGCACAACACGGGCTCTACTCACCGGAGGGCAGCAAACTCTTGCGCGCAACACGCGCTCTACTCGTGGGAGGGCAGCAAACTCTTACGCACAACATGCGCTCTACTCACCAGAGGGTACCAAACTCTTGTGCGCAACACGCGCTCTACTCGCTGGAGGGCAGCAAACTCTTGCGCACAACACGTGCTCTACTCGCCGGAAGGCAGCAAACTCTTATACGCAATCGCGCAGTCTCTTTTGTCGCAACGACGACTACTCATTTTTGTCTTCTCTTAAGGTCAAGTTTCGGTGACGATGCTCTAGGATGCTAAGCGTACCTCCAAAGGCATAGCTAGTTTCCAAACTCGGGGGCTAAGCACCAATTACTACTCGTGGCTCCGCTAGCTCCCAGACTCAGGGGCTAAGCACCGGAATATCTCCAATGGCTCAGCTAGCTTCCAAGCTCGGGGGCTAAGCGCCAACTAGTACTCGACGTGGCTCCTCTGGCTCACTTGGCGCATAAGCTCAGGGGCTGGACACCGCAAAACTACTCGAATGATGACTTGCATGAAGATTCAAGATCCTTGGATTGATTAGCTCGGGGGCTAATAAGCTACACCCAACAGTTAATTTTTCAAGATGAAAGAAGAAGATCCAAGATTTTATTGACCCTCAGTCTGATTCTTCGATTCAACCAAGGCTCGGGGGCTACTCCATATGGAGTGCGACTTTTTCCACCCTCCATTATATGAAGATAACAATATCAAGATGATTAAGGCTTGAGCACACCATAGCCTCATGGCAGCTTTGAGAAACTTTGAAGATTCAGCCAGATAAAGTACTCGAAGACTACCAAAACTACTTGGTGAGGATCTTAAAAATACTCGAAGACTGCTACATTCGACTATAAAGCGCTCGAAGGCTTGTCGGGGATAGATCCCCAGTACCCGCAAGGAAGGAAGAAGGCGGATTCCTACTAGAATTCCCCTGTAATCCTACTAGGACTCATACCACGTAATCCTACTAAGACTCCTTGTAACCGACTAGTTATCCCGCCCTCTGGAGTATATAAAAAAGAGCGTACCTAGATCGCTAGCTTAGAGCCAACCGAGAACCCTCAGAACCACCAAGAGGTTCAACACCAAACAACACCTAAGCGCAGCGCGCAATATACAACATCCCAAACAGAACGTAGGGTATTACGCTACTCTGGCGGCCCGAACATGTATAAATCCGTGCCTTGTGTCCGCGTTTTTACCTTTGAGTTCCAGGCCCGACGATCCCCCACCAACCAATCTACTACCTCGGGATACCCCTCAGTAGGTTGCCGGATATAAAACACCGACAATCAGATCATCATTCGCTTGTGTCTACAGCTTTTCCTCCCTAAGGTCTGCAAGAACTTTTGCGAGTGTGAGGTCAAGTGAGAAGAGGAGAGGAGAAACCCTAGCATGGTAAGGAGAGGCTGGCGGAGGAGGACTTACCTGATGCGGAGGTGGATACCTGATGCGGAGGCGGTGGAGGAGACCACAACGAGGGGCGTGCGATGGCGGAGGAGAGAGCAGCACAGCCACACATGGCGACTGCGGCGGTGGCGATCTGTCGAGCGACGGGGGAGTCGAGTCGGGGGCGTGACGGGGAAAAATGCCATACCTCGGCAGGTTGGATGCGTTTCCGCGTGGATAGTTGGGCTCGCTCGGACTGGAGAACTTCCCGCATCAGACTTCCAAATGGGTCGGAAAGATCATGCACGGAAGATTTTTGCGTGGGCTTCCTCCGCGTGAAAAAGGCCGGGAACCTCGTGGGAAGGTGGGCTGCCAAGCTAGCCGTAACGGGAGAACCGGAGAAGGGATTTTCCGAAGCCGGATTTTCCGAAGCCAGATTTTCCATGTGGCAGCGCGGCCCGGCGGCTGCGCGTCGTGGGCCGAAACAACACGTGGTGGTGTTTCGCGAATTGGGCTACAAACGTATGTGGGCTTAATTTGTTGGGGACCCTCAACTAGTGGTGGTTTTATTTTATTTTTTGGATAATGGGACTAGTGGTGTCCACACACTAACACACATTATCAGTTGCACAATGGAGTTCACCTCGACCTGGCGAGACGAAGAAAGGCAACATCTTTGTTTCTTTTTAAGAACGAGAGCCAACATCGGGCAATGACTTGTCTACTCGTCGGCACGCAGTAGGCAGCTTGCCCCGTCTCGAAATTAAAACGAAAATACGGAGTGCTTTACATCACGACGAAACTAAAAAGGACATACTCAGTGGCGGATTCACATTCACATACTGCTCCCACCTTTTCTTCTCTCGTACTCAAAGCATCAAGCCTATGTTTTCCCGGTTAATTCTATCACCAGTAGCACAGAACAAGCCAGGTGAAGAACGGGGGCTTTGTTACCTGTACTGTCAAACACGGCATTGCCCTCTGGAAAATAAAACAGTGGCAACGATAGCCCGAGGTGAGGAGAGACTGACCTCCGACCAACCCGGATGGTTCTCGCGGTCTCACTTCTGCATAACCCGATCATTTGCATCCAGAGACGTGACGCTGAATCACTTCCACACCATGTTGCGCCATCCACAGTTCCGTAGAAAAGGGCTGTGTCACCTAAACACTCGGACAAATCGTGTACAGCATATGGTCACATTCTTTTACGGCAGCACGCAAGCATGCATGGGAGGGATGAATGGCGAAGCAGAGATTCAGTTCGATGCTACTTGCACCTGTTCGCAGTAGGAAGGGGACCAACTACCAGCTGCTCAACAGACACCCGAGGCCTGCAGGGATTACCAAACTCGAGTACTCGACCACCACCGCCGACTGCACGGACCTGACGACGATGGCATATTTTGGCATGCTAATGTCTGGTGATCATTACCGCCGCGCGCGTGCGGGCACCGATCTGCGATTTGTCCGCATCATGCTCCAATCAGCACTCAGCACTCCACCAGAAGCTGCTGTTGGCAGGAGTGATGACACAATCAGCACTTCAACAGATTATATGAGCCTCAAAGGACACGCCGACTATTTTGAACAAAGGATCAATGATTAGGGGCTGATTCCAGTATCAATGTTCAGGAGCGCGAGAGGTTCCATGCCCGTTTGAATTCAGAGCCAAGGATGCTGAAACTGAATAACCTTTGAAGGCGTGAACCTGATTTTCTGAAAGATTGGAAAATTGCAGAACGAAACAGCAGCAAGATTCCACAGATGACAAGCAAAAGCATAAGAAAACTGTGCAAAATGATCTTGCCTGAAGAAATTTTATTAGCCTACCCGAAGCGACTGCAACCATGGTTAGGAACTAACGAACGAACGAACTGCCTGACGCACACATTAGCCAGCGAAATTACAACCGCGATATGTTCACTTCACATGAACCCGACTACTCTCTCCCCCTCCCTTCACCGCTCTGCCGCACTTCACTTCATTGAGGCTATGAAACAGGACGGGATTTTTATACAGGTTTACGGCAAAAAGGAAAGGAACGCTTCGCTACTAGCTGCTTCAGATCACCCGGAGATCATGTTACTTCCTGCTGAAGAGGCTGCGCAGCCTGCCGCGCTCCAGCTTCTCAAGCAGCTTCTTGGCGCCGGCGACGTCCTTCTCCGAGAGCTTCTTCAGGTACCCGATGGCGCCGTGCGAGATCATCAGCTTCTTGCACCGCTTGCTCGCCGACAGCGCCAGCAGGCAGGAGATGGCGTACTTCTTCGCCGTGTTCTGGGGGCTCGGCTCCAGCAGTTGCACCAGGTTGGGCACGCTCTTCTCGTCCTTCTTGATGTCCCGGGCGTTGGGAGGGTACCCCATCAGGCTCGCCACCGCCTGGGCCGCCGCCTCTCGGGCGCCGTTCGACTTGGCCTCCAGCAGCCGCACCAGCAGCGGGATGCACCCGTGCTCGCCCACCAGCCGCTTCATGTCCGTGGAGCTGGAGACCTTGCAGATGGCCGCCGCGGCTGCCTGCTGCGCGCCAACGGAGCCGTCGCGGAGTGCGTGGACGAGGCGCGGTAGCACGCACAGCGACACCAGGGTGTCCGGCGAGACGGTGGCGACGAGGTTGCGGAGCGCGGCCACGGGGGATTCCTGTGGCAGCGGCCCGTCGATGTAGGCGAGCAGGCTGCGCAGGCCGCCCTCGGACACGACGGCGCGCCGCAGGTTGTCGTTGCTTGACGTCAGGTTCTGCAGGCACTCCGCGGCGTACTCCTTGGAGCCAGGCACCACGCCGGAGTCGAGCAGGTTGATCATGACCCGCACCACGCCTTCCTCAGCCAGCGCCTGCCGGACCTCCGGCACCGCAGAGATGTTCTTGAGCGCTCCGGCCGCGGCAGACTGTGAGATGGAGTCCCCAGTCTGGCAGACGTCGATGAGCGGACGGACGCCGCTGTGGCCGACGATGGCACGGGCAATGTCGGGCGACATGGACAGCCGCTGCAGCGTGATGACGGCCTTCTCCCGGCCGACTACGCTGCCGGACTCGGCCAGCCGGATGAGCGGCGGCAGCGCGCCTTCTGACACGAGCAAGCCCTCACAGGTGCCAGACTCGGCGAGCAAGCAGAGAACAGTCGCAGCCTTCTCCCTGACCTTGGGTGCCGTCGCCGTGAGCAGCTGCACCAGCGCGGCCACGTTGCCACGGCCGAGCGCCGACAGCACGCTCTCCTCGTTCTCGCGCAGAGCATCAAGCAGCCCGTCCACCGCCCGGTGCTTCGCCTCCGCGTGCCCAATTTGAAGCCTGGCAAGCAGCTCACGCACGTCCGTCTGCGCGCCCGCCGTCGCTGCCGCCTCAGCCTGAGCCACCGGGACCGTCGCGTCGGACAGCACACCAGTCTTGACAAGAAGAGCGCAGTCCCGGAGGTTGAGGTCCAGCTTCCCGGCGAGCGCGTCGAGGTCGCTCTGCATCTGCAGCTTCCCGGCCTTTGGGGGCTCGCGGCAGCGCGCGCCGAGCTCCGCAGCCTCGGCGAGCGTGGCAGCCACCGACTGCAGCAGCTCCCGGCAGAGCGCGTTCTTGGAGAAGCAGGGGTGGCTGGACAGGTCCGACAGGCACGGCGTTACCCGCTCCAGCCTTACTGCGATGGCCTTCCACCGCCCGCCGAAGCCAGTCGCCGCGCGCGCCGCGGCCAGAGCCGGGGGCACCAGCCCGCGCGCCCGCTCGAGCAGCTCCTCCGCCGTCGCGTCCCCGGCCACGGCCGGGCAGGTCCGCAAGCTCATTTCTTGGCAGCTACAACACCTCAGCTCGTGACCTGCAAGTACTCACTCCTGACAGATTAGTGCTCAGTCACTACTCGCTCACTCCTTTGCCACTCAAGCGGAAAAGACAAATCTTGGAAAAAGAGCAAGCGGAGAAGAAGCTGGAAGGAGACGGAGCAAGGGAACGTCGGCTATTTTAGCGTATCAAAAAATCCAAGGAAAGCTCCAGAAAACCATAAGCCCACCGAGCTACTCACCCCTGATACTGATCTTTTCTTCGGCTGGAAGATTGGTACGTCGAATTGAGAGGTGTGAATGCGGTGACCACAGCCACGAAATTATGGGGGTGTTTGGATACGAGGTGCTAAACTTTAACAGGGTCACATCGGATATTCGGATGCTAATTAGAAGGACTAAACATGAGCTAATTACAAAACTAATTGCATAGATGGAGTCTAATTCGCGAGACGAATCTAT
>NC_028458.1:40890126-40934170 GCF_000263155.2 Setaria italica
GGGGTTATTTTTTCCCCCCCTTTGGAAAATGGTTTTTGGGGCCCCCCCCATGGTCAAAATTTGGGGGCTAATTAGGTCTAAAAGGTTCTTCCCCGGAAAATAAGCCTCCATCTGTGCAATTAGTTTTGTAATTAGACTATATTTAATACTCCTAATTAGTATCCAAACATCCGATGTGACAGGTACTAAAGTTTAGCATGGTGTTCCCAAACACCCCTTATGAGAGGGTACGAAGGCGCTATCGAAATTTCCCAAGCGTTTTTCCGTGGTTACCCAACGGCGAGTCTGGTCTGGGCATTTCAAAAATTGACTCGAGGAATGATGACTGGGTAGGTGACGAGTGAATGCGAACTCACGAAGAGAAAGAGAAAATGCAACAGAAATGTCCAAGTGGCACGAGTGGAATGGAAGACCACAGTAAAGATGAATGCTGCATCTCCAGCCAAATTCAAAACAGAGTGACCAATGCAACGCAGTTCTGATCAGCGAGAGATTTTTTTTAAGAAAAAGGTTCTCATTTGGTTTGCAATAGTGGAGCTACTAATACTAGCTTTTTTGAAAGACCAAAGCAGCTACTAATAGCTTGATTTATCAGAGGTGCTGGTGGGTTCCACCTGTGAAGAACGTGTGGTTTAAAGCGAAATACGAATGCTTAAGACTGGCCCCGATTAGCAAAATGGAGTAAGATTTGGGTGCTGATGATTTTCACATTACTTTCTCGTATTCTACTCCAAAGATCTCGCACTTTCGTCGCAGAAAAGAATCATGGCGAAATAATTGCGTGGGGAACGTATCGGAAACGGACCGAGTCCTCTGAAAAGATGAACGCAAAAATCTCACGCGGATGCTTCCCGTAAAGCCATGGCCTACCACGCATGCATGCAAAGGAAGATGAAAAGAAATGCTTTGGCTGGAGGGTTAAGAATGACGGTCGCATTGGGCTTAACCTCATGATTCACGAAGAAAAGCTAGCTCGCGCTAATTAGCACAGTACGGAAAGACGCGCGGGCCCACCGGCGGCACAACCACCAAACCACGCGTGCGACGGTGCGACCTGTGGCACACGTCGCCTTTTGTGGCAACCAACCACTTTTCTCGCACGAATTAAAGGCTGTGTGGGCTCGTGACGCAACGCAACTGGTGGAACGGTGTGGGTGGGTGCAGCCGTGCATGCGGCACACGAGACCGGGCCCACGCAGTCGGTCCGGCTCGCGACCGGAGTGGACCGCCTCGGCGGCCCGGGGTATCCAAGGAAGAGACCGCGAGCCCAGAGGCCAGCGGCTCGGGGCGCTCCCGGGCCTGAACACGCTCGAGTCCGCTGGCGCGCGGGCCCGGATTTCCTTCCACGCGCCTGCTGCTCATTGGGCTGTGCTTCTACAGTGCGGGGGCAGTTAGGTCATTTGACAGCAAATAGTTCAAAAAAAAAAGACAGCAAATGCCGTGCGGACGCCGGCGTCGGCGCGACGGCGCCGGTAGAGACGAGGGGGCGGATTTCGTCGGCGTTTTCCTAGCTTTTTGTACTTTGCAAAGGGCCCCAAGAGAAATCTGAAAAGAAAAGGTGCACCAACAGAAAGGATCTTTTCCCTTGCAATTCCTCGGAAGCAAATCAAAATTTTAAGCTCTCTACTCGTTCGGCGTCGCCCAACCGAAGGACGATTCATCGCGATTTCTAGGAAATTCGAGAGATTTTCTGCAGAGACCATCCCTTCCATAGTGGAGAAAGCAAGGCGGAAGGCAGCAGCTAGGATGCTTGGCTTGGAAGCCCACCAACGGAGCAAAAGCGCGATCGAGAACGAAGAGCAATACGGGGATATCACACAGGAGAGCAATGTGCTGGTGCTGCGGTTTACCTCTCTCGCCGACGCTTCCTCTTCGGCCCGTCGCGTCGCCGCTCGCCGCCCCTTCTCCTCGTCCACCACCCCTTCCCGTCCACCTCCTCCTCCCGGCGCCGATCGCCGCGGCGCAGAGTCCAACCAGAGCTAGAGCGGCTGCAATCAGGACGCCAATCATCAATCAAACGCCCGTCGTCCTAGAGCGCACCGCACGCCCGCATGAACATGATGGAGAAGCGGGAGCAAATAGCGGAGGGAGGAGGATTGGGGAATCATGAGCGCCTGCACTCACCACGAGCACCACCTGCTCCGCCTCTTCCGCGCTCTTGTAGCTGTCGCGGAGTCTCGTCTCCCAGCTAGAAGGCGAGCGAGTCGTTCGGGGAATTTATTCCAGCGGACTGGTAGTACGCAGCCCGGCCGCTGCTTCGAACCGAGGTTTTGAATTCAGGGCTCCCGGGGCCGTCGGATCGGGACGTGGGGCCCGGGGGACGGGCGGTGGGGATCGGGGAGTTGGCGGCTGCGGGATCCGACCGTTTGAGAGGCTGCGGCGGCGGGGCACGCACACGAGACGATTTTGAAATGGAGGGTGCGCCGCCTGCCTGCCGTGCGGTCCGGTGCGAGTTGCGCCGCGTACTTGGTGCGTGGCGGGCTCGCTGGTCGCACTGCCACTCGCCGCGACTTTTTACGGCTTTTCCTCTGACATTCGCTGCAGACGGGCGAGAGAAGCACAGAGTACGATCTTTTTTTGAAAATTCAGGTTGTTGTGCGTGTATACTGTACTTGTTTGTGCTTCAAATTTTTTTTTGAATCTGGTCGCTTCGTTGTTTTTGATCGGAAGGAGATGGACGTGACTTTCTGGAAGAGAGGGGAAGGGTCCGTGTGGTCCCTGTGGGACGGAGGGGATTCGCGTCATCTCCCTTGTTTTTTGTTTGGGACTGTAGCAACGTGTCAAACTTACGTGATCGCGTAATTTGAGGTGGTGACAAGCAAAATCATGACAGGTTCGATTTTCAAAACTCTCGGATTTCACAAATACGAATTTCGAATAGCTACCAGATCTGTCGTTGTGGATCCGCCCATGGGCTTATCCGAACACACACCAAGCTCACGGTTCCGGATCATCTGTCAATCAATGCAACAAGCTCGCTCCAGCATTTTCACCTCGCCCACCTCGCTCTTTACCATGGAGCACGGGAGCAACACAGCACACATGTAGACGGAGAACGTGACCTTGCCCCGCTGTCCCTTTGCTTGCAAGCGAAACAACCATATCCAACATGCCAGCGGCCACACGGCGAACCGACTACCGAGTAGGCGAGTACCACTGCCACAGGGTACAAAAAAACAGGCCGCATCAACCACAACCACATCCAGCTGCGAGCATTTAAACAACTATATTCAGCTATTGCGTGCATACAAGGACGTACGTGCATTTTGGCAATAGCGTGTCACATGGAAGGCTTTGTATGCACCTTAGGCTCAAAGGCCAGGGGAAAGTGATTTCAAGCAGCTCGACATGATGGGCTCACAAGAATACAAAGATAGCTCGGGTCAGGGCGAGACGGCTCTTGCTTCTGTAGCGATTAGCGAATGAATGGCTAGTGAGCTGTTCCTGTTCATGATGAAGGACACTGAAGAGCCTCGGGGAAATCCGGTGCCAATAGGCTCGGGGAAGTCTTGTGCCAATAGCCTTTGCCACTTGAACGTAGAGTTCCCAATGTTCTATGGAAGAAAACAGCCAATTCTGTAGTTTCAGACTTTCAGCTGTAAAAGAAGATATTCCCGATACGAATTTGACCTATCCTCTCCCACTCTTCACGAGAATGATCACATCTTATTATCCGCCTGCATGGCTGCATGAAGAAAATAGAATCATGTGAGGAAGTGCTATTTCACACTGACAAGATATGAGTGCCAATAATGAGCTCCCTCCAAACCAGGCAATAACTGAATAGGACTACAGCGACACATGATAGAGATGGAGATTCCTATTACTACTCTTAAAGATATGTCTTTACATCAAGATACATCACAAGATTCAACAAACATTGTTTGTGTCCCCAAAGAACTTCTATAGTAACATCATTGTTAGTATTTGCATTTTTCCCTTCTTTTTGCGTATTAAGACAACAACTGCTCTAAAAATTTAAAATATTGTTAACTGGTATTGCTTTCCTTAATGATTAAAATTCCCTAATAGCATATGCCAACACTTTCAACTGGATCACTGTCCAATTCTAAAAAGAATGTATGGCTTAATTGTCCACAGAAAAATGCTACCCGAGCACCATTCCACAGCACCAATGTTTGACATGTGGATCCACGTTCAGACTTCAGAGTGTAAATCCTTGGTCCATTTCAGTACAAGAAGCAGCTGGCATTACCATTTGTACTGGTTATCCTTGCAGAATTGTAAGACAAAATGTCAACCTTTTTTAGAAGTATGCCAGTACCCAGCAGCAATAATTGGTACCCAACTAAGCAGTACCAGGAGACATGCAACAACTTCATGCTTAATACATATGCGACATGTCATCAAAAGCTGACATCACGAATTCAAGATTGGTCAGGTACTTCAAAGATAAGGGACCAAGTAATGCAGTAAAAGAAAGTTACTCCAAATTTTTAATTCTATTGTCATTCTACCGCTTGATATCCTGTCTTATCCACCTCCAGGTGCTATGCTATACGCCTATACATGATTCAGCTAAACCTTCAGAGCTACACAGTATGTGGAAGATAATGTGCTTGAAGGTAATTGATATTAGAGACAATGATTCTAATACTATTTAAGAGATGCAGAAACCCCATGAGAAAAGGTATTGTATTTTTAAATTTATAATTGAAGGTTAGGATGGTCTAGTCAGCACCAATCAGCTCAAACATCAAGAAAAATGCAGAGGCAGAGGTTCTGGCAATTGATAGAATGGATAAATGAAGTAAACCAAACGAAAACACTTGAATGTTCATGTTTCAGTTATATCAATAGATACAAATTACCTACCAACTTGAAGCAATGACTTGCAAACAGTGGCTCAACAGAAGTAACAAACATTTCCATCTTCAGTTAATTTTGTGTAGACTAGCAAACTGAGGATTAGTTCCAACCAGCAAACTCGGTACTGAAAAGCTCAGTAACCATCTACTCTAAAAACTCTAGGTCCCTATAAGAAAGAATGTGATTGATCTGCAGTGTTTGTTTTTAAGGAAAGGAAAGTGTCTTTCATGTTAAACAGGGGTAAATGTACATGGATCTGCAGTGTTTGCGACCCTGATCTGTGACAACACTTTGGACCCAAAAGCTTTTAGTGGTTATAAATGCAGACCAGGTGGCCAGCTACCTTAATTGGGCTGGAGTGCATATAAATTACGATGGCATTGCCAATTTGCAACACCACACTAAATCCCTGGCGCAACCTTTCTGTTTCAATGAAAAATCCAACAAACCAGAGCAACAGCACAAAGACAAGTCAAGCACATCAGCATTTTGGCACTTGTCCACTGAAAACAATTGCTAGAATATTGTGCTTCAACTATTACCAAACCCAGTGAAACAATAGTTTACTGCCAATCTCCCACCAACTGAAAAATCTATAAGATCACATCTGCTTTTTTTCTCCCCACCCCGGTAGGGCGGTTGTAAGTGGTTGGATGTTTGCTTGGTTTTTTCCTCGTCTATTAAACATTTTGGCAAATCTCTTGCCACCCTTTCAAAAAGAGAAGAAAAAAAAACATCTGCTTTGTCCATTTTGCCGAGTTAATCTAAAACCTGCTTGCACCAGTCAGTCTACTTTACACACCCCAATCTTTCCCAATTCATTTTAGCGTACTGCCTAACTGTCAACATTTCTGTAAACAAATAATAAGTCCAGTGAACCTAATAAAAGCTCTAAATAAACACAGCAACATTCAGCTCAGGGAAAAAAACAATAGTGACGCATTGCTTTTCTCTAGTTCCAGAAAGATGACTAAATTGGCTTGTCCAGAAAAAACAATATCTTCTTAAGTGAAACTAACAGAATAGATTGCTGAAAACAAGAGGAGAGATCCCATTTGAATATGTTGGAATACCTTTGGTATCTCTGAACTAGGCACTTTGGAATTTGTTTGCAACTGTTCTTATCCAGACCCTATCTTTCTCAGTATATGCATAATTTGCATTGGAGGCCAACAGGATGACACCTTCAGTTTTTGTTTCACCATTAGCTAGATCAGGACTCCTAAGAACTGGTTGAGCTAACAAAGAAAGAATCCCATCTGGCAGAATCTTCGCAAGCTGAGAATCTGGTCAAAGAATGGTTGGCAGCATAAGAAACATATTTTTAGGGATGTCAAACAAGGGGGAAAGGAATGTTCTGAAACTTCTGTAACCAGCTAACCACCAAATAGACATTAGTAACTTGAATGTTGTTCCTAACATGAATATTAAAGTTTGTACTTACAAATTTGGCATAGTAAAAAATATATCCACAAAATTAATATAGATATGCCTCCCTTAAACAACACAAAAGCTGCCCAGCCAAATGTAGTTATGTAGGTATAAGTTTTAAGTGGTAGAAGTTACAGTACAAACTTCATATGATTGGTACCAAGTACTAACTATCATGTACTAAGTTCAGTGAGACATATATGGTTATGGTTATGGTTGCATAGCTCCATAACCAAAACTTCATGTTAACAGAACATTGAAATATTCCACTAGGCGATAGCGGTGCACTTACCCGAGGAATTAGGGAAGTACAAGGCATTCCTCAAATCATTAAGTCCTACTTGCTGGATCTGACTTTTGAACCACTCAATCATGGCATACTTTGAAGTATTTGCAGGTGGATCCCAGTATCCTCGTACGCACAACACATCCCCAATTGCTATGAGCTGGGGAAAAGTACAGGCAACATGAGGCATGAGTGGTTAAAAAATTGCGATTCTTTCTAACAAGAATACAAGATTCACACAAGAACTGGAAAATATAATGGACAAATCAACATTGAAAACCTGCCCAGAATCGCACACCAAGAATATTTTGTTATTGCTACAACCATACAATACAGATAAGTAAGGAGCGAGTGCTTGTTATATCTGGGCTGAATTCCATCAAGTTAAATTCCAAATCGTATGAATGATGAGAATTTGAACCCATACCACAGAAGTGGTGTTTGTATTCCGCAGCAGGACATACGATGCCCACGCCAAGTCCTCCTTCTGCGCCGCTGACAGGTTCTCAGACATGACGAACACCTGCCTGCTCCTGTCGGGCAACGGCACACGGTTGGCAGCATCAGCGCCCTGCAACAGCAACCAAAATCCCAATCGCACAATTCTCAGTCCCCACCATCACAGAGCAATGTGACATTTCCATAAAAACAAGGAGGAAACCCCCTTCCCACCTCCAGGAACCTCCCGAGGAACGGCAGCGTCGCCGAGAACGCGGCCAGGCACAGCCCCAGAGCCTCGGACCTCTGCGAGTTCGCACGCACAACCAGTTAGGCGCGTCGGACATCGGTGGATGAGCAGGAGGGAGTCGGGAGGCCAGGGGATTGGCGAGGAGCGAGGACCGACGAGCTGCGCGGGCGTGGGGGACGGGGAGAGGAGGTGGTTGAGGACGACGAGCGCGCCGAAGCCGAGGCCTATCCACCGCGGGAGGTACGACTCATCGAGCCCGGGGATCCCTGCGCCAGACAGGAGCGCGGTTTAGAGCGGCCAGCTGTACGCCGGCGGCGGGCTGAGTGGGAGGAGGAGGGGAGGGCTGGTAGGTACCGAGGGTGAAGCGGAGGACGGAGAGGTTGACCTGCTGCTGCTGCGGAGGGTCGGAATTGGAGGCGCGGACGCGGGCACGGGAGGACGGGGGAACGCGGCGGCGGGGTGTGGCCGCCGAAGCCGAGCGTGGAAGGAGCCCGGCGGTGGCGGTGTGGGGAGGGTGCGAGTGGTGGAGCGGCGGTGCGCGGGCGAGGAGCGGCATGGTGATTTCGGATTTGGTGCTGATTCTCTGCAAGACTGTTAACAGTGTGAAGAAGCTGGATTAGGCTAAAAAAAAGGAGTGAAGAAGCTGGATGATTTTCAATTCCATTGGGCCTTAGGGGCCTACACCTCGGTGGGCTATAGTTGCCGCATCTACAAAAGTATAGGCCTGTTCGGCCCATCTTATCCAAGCTTCTCCGCCCACGGCCCTTACATTTCATTTCATGGCGCCGACGGCCCACACTCCAGGGCCGTAGTGTCCAGTGGGAGCGACACGACAAGGCGCACGCGACGACGATACGGCACGCCGACCTTGCCGGTCAAAAGTCAAAACAAAACGAAAGGCTCCTCCTACCTAGTAAAGCATGTTGGTAACCAGCAAAAACAAAGCAGAGTGGAATTTTCTCTGAACCTACTACTACGAGTACCTCGGTAGTGGCTCTTTGCGTTCCTTCAGTCAAAAGCGTCGTCGAGTCTGCGAGCATTCCCGGGAACACGATCTGATCTCGTGGTAGACAAGGCAACGCATCTTCCAACCACCGGCGTCAGTCAGCAGTAGACAACGCAAAAGCGCCGTACGAGCAGCTGGTCGTTGCAAACAACCACTGAGCGAACGAGCGACCACATTTTTTCTTGGCTTGGCTGGGTGATCGCTGACGGCGAGGCCACTGATCAGAACAACGAAGCATCCCTATACAGCGGTGACCGGTCCTCGGAGAAAATTAGAAACCACAGACTCTCATGGCCTGTCGAACCGGCGAGCGCCTTGCTGCCTCAATGGGCCTGGCGACACGAAAAAGGGCGTTGCCCACCTCCGCTCAGATGCCGTGAGGAACAAGGGCGCAAGGCCGGGACAGGTCCGTGGCTTTATCATCATGCAGGTCGGCCACAAGAACAGCAATGGCGGAACGATGCACACGATCCTCGGGCGCACCGAAAGAGGATGTGCCAGCCAACAAGGACTGCAGCAGCTATAGGATGCGAATTCCTCCGGTTTCCCTCGTGCACCGGCACGGTGCACCCAGCTCAAACGCGCCATCATCCCGCGCCCCGGGTTGGGGAAGATCCTGCCGAGAACTAGTAAAAAGAACACGCAGTGAAATCCCAGCCAAATCGTTCTCCATTAAAAAAGAAAAACAAGCAAGTCCATGTGCAATGGCGACCGCATCTGCCGCATGCCAGTGGGATGCGTGCGCGGGATTCGCGGTTTTGCTTGTGCCACCTGACGATTGACTGCGAACGAACTCCCCCAACTGGTTCGCAACTGGCACTATATTTTCAGTATGAAACGGAGGGCATCAGATTTCTTTAGTTACGCGAACAAGATCGCCTGATCGTGGCGGCGATGACGACGGGATACAGGGGTCGCCCCACTTGCAAAGTTCGTGAGCAGCGTGCGATCGCTGAATAGTCTGTGCGTGTGATCTGTCTCTAAGATGGAACATCTGTGTGGGATGGCAATAAAACAATGACGTGCGGATTTGGCAACGGTTTCAGATCGAAACTGCAGCGGACATGGGTTGTTGCCCACCGATTCAGTCATATGTTATCTTGATCGGTATTGCGGCCACAAAATCTTGTCTGCCCTCGTTGGCTCGATGGAGTGGTGTGCCATCTCGCTGTAGCAACAAAGCAGATATGTCACACATGCTTTCATGCTGATGCTAGTAGCCTGTCAGCGTCAGAGTTCTCCGAGCCTGCCAGAAATGACTGGAGCAAGAAAGATGGAACCGTCAGGTTAAACTCTGCTTTCATGGATTGATGGATACCAGAAATTGCGGAACTATCTGAGACACACTCGCAACGGATGGCCAGAGCTCCTCCCATTACCATCAGCGACAGGTCTTAGATTAGTTACACGTACAGGCATAGGAAAACACCACAAACTGACCAATAGATAGTAATTGATTAGAAACTGGGAACGAAATTTTCCGATTCATTTCAGTACGTTTCGTCACTGGCCTCGACACTTGTTTCTCAGAAATTACAAGTTTAATGAAAACATCACAAACTGCAACACTGATAACAATGACATTTAAAACTCATTCGAGTACAATCTATCTCAGAGTCTCAATTCAGCTCAAGGGGGATAAAAACAACCTTGGGAAAGGACTGACAAAGCGCCCTAATGGTAACCCGACCACACAAAATTTCAGTTCTACAACCATGTACACTTCCAGCTCCTGCATACTTGAGCCCGAATTAAAATAGGATCAGGCTACAAGCTGCATTCAATCTAACATCCTAATGTGAGTAACCTCCACAACATCTACAATCTCATCTCTGAGACCTGACCACCCTTCCCTGCTGAAACCCCTTCCCCTTCGGGTAGATAAGCACTGAGTCGACACACAGGCCACCCTTTGTGTGCGTGCAGTCGATCTGCGCCATGGAGAACTTCAGTTTCATCTGCTGGTCAGGCTTTGAGGCCACAAAATCGCCTGCGTGGTACAAGACCCAGCTCCCAGGCTCCTCCAAGTAGCACTGGGACAATACTTGCTGACCGTCGGAGGTCGAGAGCTGGAAGCGGACAGGCTTCTTGTTCCAACCATGGACATGCTCTGAGCTGCAATGGCGGCGGCCAAATCGCTTGTAGAACTTCCCGAGATGGACCCTGAAGTACAGGCTATAGGTTCCGACAGGGAAACAGAAATCGACTTCGCCGACCACCTCGAACCACCAGATTTGCTGGAGGTAAGCTACAGACTGGAACCTGCATGGTAAAAATCGGTAGATATTGGTCAGATATTTTATTTCAGTAGAATGGTATCAGAAATAGTTACAAGAGAAATACAGATTGGAAGATAGCGAATCCCAGGTGAGCCCAATTAAATGAGACACCTGTAGACTGTAGTCAATATCTTCCAATGGAACGGAGTAGATAGGGGCTCCTTGTGCTAACACTTGGAAGCTTGAAAGCTACATTATATTCCTATAGCTATGATGAGAAAGCACAATCATTGATTTGAATCCACTTGAATTTACATGTCTTCGACTGAGGTGGTAGTGAACTTATGCATATCCTAAAATTTGAACATGTAAGCATTCATATCTATACGTTTCAGAGCAAACAACTTACGCATCTAAGGTAAACCATGTTCCAGAAAATAATATAAATGAATTAAGCATTTAATGAAGAAACAAGGAACAGGTCAGTCACACCATGAGGAAATATCTTCAGTCCATTCCATCGCAATCATGCCACCATATCATCGTTCTAAGAAAACTACCACACACTGAACTAACAAGACATTAGTAAATGTGATATCAAAACTCAAAAGGCCCATATTCACCTTGATTCTGAAGTTGGCATGTGCTGCCAGTATCTTCTGTCGTCTATCCCTGTTATCACCAATGCTTTGGAGGATAGCGCCATACAAATCATGCCTCTGCTCTTGTCCAGCCAGAATTCCTACAATTAGCAAACACATACACTTCAGCAAACATGTTCATTTTCTGTCCCAAAAATAAATATAATTCTAGCCCTAAAATATAACGAGCTACCTACATCGACCAACACAGGAGACAGGACACCAATTCAAATCATTTCAAGCTGAAGATGCGTAAATCTCATTTCTGATGAACCATTCCATGCCTCCAATTTGACTTTGCCCCATACAAAGAACGCAATTTTGCGATGTAAAAGTCCTTTTCAAAAAAAAATTGCGATGTAAAAGGATTGACTTCGATTTGAGCAAGAAGTATATATTACTCCGTACCTCTCCCATAATCTCTAAATCAACTCAGGAAAATACTTGCTGGGGTCAATACAGGGGCAAGGACAGAACAGAAAACCAATTCAAGGAAGACCGATTGCAATCCTCCAACGAAGTACACAACCGCCCAAAAATTTTCAACTCCCGCAATATAAAATCTCAGAAAGTCACGTATACGCAAAAAAGGGAATGCAAAAATATCACCTTCTGGCCGTCACCGAAAGGCACAGGCTTGGAGAGCCTGGCGTAGATCTCCTTCTTCCCGGCCCGCCGCCGCCTCCGCCTCCCCTCCTCGCCGCTCCCGACGAACTCCATCAGGTAGCGGTAGTTCTCCGGCAGCTTGGCCTCCCAGACGAAGTCCGCCCCCGCCGCGCCGCGGAACGCGTGGTTGAGCCGCGCGAGCCGGCAGATCTCCGGCGGGTCGAGGCGGAGCAGCACCTGGGCGGCGCAGAGCTCCGGCAGGTCGCCCAGGCCCACAGCAGCAGGCCCGGCCGCCGCCTCCGCAGCCGCGCAGTCCGCCCCTAGAAGGCCCGACACCCACGCCCCCATGCCCCCGCCCGCTCCGGGGCCTCCAGTCGCAACGATTTTCCGGCTCGTCCTTCGCAGAT
Source organism: Setaria italica (assembly GCF_000263155.2). Lineage (NCBI taxonomy): Eukaryota > Viridiplantae > Streptophyta > Magnoliopsida > Poales > Poaceae > Setaria > Setaria italica. Next base: position 40,902,241 of record NC_028458.1, read on the forward strand.
GGAACCCGCGCCGATCGATGAATCCGCCAAAAGCTCCCGTCCCCGGATCAAGCTTCTCCGGTAGCTCCTGGCTCCGCGCCACGCAGACCCCCCAATCCCCAATCGCAGCTTCCGGCGATGGACTCCACGGGAATGCAAATCGCCCGGGAAATCGCTTGACGCGTGTGTGCGGTCGGCCGTCGGCGAGATAGGAAAAAAACGCTAGCGTTCGGGTCGGGGAGGAGGGGGGCCAATTTAAAGAGGAAGCTGAGACGCCAAAATAGACGAGGGGTCGTTAATGGCAATGGATATTGCTTTTTTTTTTTACGAAGTGCGATTTTCCATTTATACAGCAGAAAATACAATACTACGATCCTTGGGCATAGGCAGGAAAAGAAAAAAAGAAACGAAAAATAAATAAGACTTGCCCCGTTGGATTGGAACGTCAACGCGGTTAACCACTCACTCGACACGTCCGGTTAGATTGGGACGTCAACACAGGTCAAACTCAACACCCGAAAAAACCCAACCGGTGGCTTGGAACATCAACATGGTCGAACCACTCCACATGACAAAAGCGGCAAGACCGAAATCTTGCTGCAGCGCCTACCACTCTCTCTCATGTAGTCGCCGAAGGCGCGACCCCACGCCGAAAGTAATCGAGAGAAACAGACCGCACCGACCAGCGCCATGCGGGACCCATCACCATAGTGCCGATGCAACACTACACTCCACTGGATAGAGTGAAACCATCATACTCGGACCTCTCGCAGGCTGCCTTGCCACCGCGATAACACAAACGCACAGGAGCCTCGCCACACCCGCCGTTGGACTACACCTCGCTCGTCGCCTCGAAGAAAACACCGCACGTGGGGGCCTCGCCACATCCGCCACAGTATTCCGTGTCACCGATCCATTTTCTTATGTCGCTATTAGGATGATGATGAGCAATGTTGCCCCGTTTCCCAAGATCACCATCAAACAGCCAAACCATTGCAGTAGGTCGACTCCACCCGCGCACATAGCCTCCACCGTCATGCCAGCATGCCAAGGAAGTCACTTGCGGTGTCTTCCGACGATGTACCACACCGGAGTCGTCCAGCAAGGCTGAGCAACCCGTTGCAGTCCGCTACAAACCTAGTCGTCCCACGATGTTGTTGCTGCAAGTGCCATCCTCCGACCAGTCCCACGCCGCACTGACATTTGCCAAGCAACACCAGCCACCACAGTCTGCTGCAAGCAGCCAAACCGACATCCATGCGACAACTCCTGGACGCTACCATAACTGCGAGCGCCTACACGTGAGTTCGGCAACCCCGTCAAGTTTACCATCCTGTACCATAACTGCGATCAGCTAGACGCGTGCGGAGGACACGGGGTGTGGTGATGGTGGTTGGATCTTTCGATGGAGTCGATATTGCATTCTCTGTCACAAACACCACAAATATTCTAAATAATCGCGAGAGGCCCTTTAACAGGATCGTTACGTTACTATTTGTACTAACACAAACAAACAAGTGCGGAGGGTTAACATGCAAATCTAGCGCGCAATAGCCATATATGAGTAGGATTTTCCTAATTAATGTTACTAACAGATTGGATTAGTGGGCGGCCGCCGGCCGTCGGTAACACGCACCCGTGGACGCGGTCCATGCACCGGGCGGCTGTCTGGCGCCTGCGGGGCCACGCGTCAGCCATCGGGTCCATCCACCTTGACTCGTAGGGTAGGTGCAGGGGGAGGTAGGACGCACGAGCCGGATCGACTAGAGACTTCTGCATTCTGCAATGCCCCGCTTCGGCCGCATGGCCGCACGTACAGTACATGACAGGCTGGAAAGGCCGCGGCAATATCTACCCTTACCCAAAAGAAAATACAAAAGCAGTTGTTAAAGAAAATAGGAAGTTACTGCAAGCAAATTTGGGATTATGATCGTGTTTCGATGCACCATCTAGCTGGCTAAAAACACTTAGCTAAAGTTTAGCTGATTCCAACTGGCTAAACCTGGTTTGCTAAACCAGCTAAACCAAGTAAAAATGTTTAAAGACAATTCTACCCGTCCTAACAATCCCCGCAACCCATCTTCCTTCCCACCCGCGTACCTCCCTCCGCAAAAAACAACTCCTTCCCCTACCACAATTCCCCATCACTTCGTAACGTAGCGCCACCGCCAGCCCACTCCTCCTCCTCCTCCCGCAGGTCCCCTCCTCCCGCGCGCAACTCCATCCCGCCGTCACTCCATCCCCGTCGCTCCGGCGGCGCAAGATGGTGCGCCCGGAGATGGTTCCTTGCTCCCAACGTGGCGCCTCCTACTACAACTGCCAGCCCACCACTGGTGTCGGCGGGCGCGTGCGTGTTGGTGACCTGCTGGCCGACCACCTCGTGGTGCGACGCGGCATCAGTAGCGAGCGCGCGTGCCGGGGCACGGTGGGCGAGTGCATGGAGTACATGGACATGGACGACGAGGGCGAGGGCGACGTGGCTAGGATGTCCACCGACGGCGGCGGCAAGCGACGGGTTCTGCAGGGTGGGTCCGGGTACATCAGCTATGACATGCTGTGCAGGGACAACATGCCCTGCTCCCGCAATTAATGACGGAACAGAGCAATAGAAGGTTTTGGCACCATACATCTAGAGAGATACAAGTGCAATTAATGACAACTACTAGCTAGCTTGCGGATCCAAACACCTCTACTTAAAATTTAATTAAAAATTAACCAGCTAAAATTTAACCAACTAATAGTAAGTTTCTAAACTTTAGCCAGCTATTCGGGGCATGATAATTTGGATAGTATGTACACATGGCGTACGTACGCCGTCGCTGGACATAGAGTAGTTTTACAGGGAGAATGCGTGAGTTTCTTATAGGATCCAATGGCCGAACAGATTTACGCCGACCAATTTTTGTCATATTTTCGTTATCCACAACGTTGTTATTCTTTTTGTAGTATGTATTTTTTTGACACCGATGCAATATACGAAGACACATTATCTGTCACAGCATGGCAGCGCGCTAGCGTGTCAGATGAAGGCTTTGTTGGCAAAGCAAGTTGAGGTGAAGGTCGCAGCAGCTCAAGAGGAGGAAACGAAGACCGTTGGATCCTTGTCCAACTGCCTAAAATTTTGAGTGCCTAGAGCATGGTAATTGCGTGGCAAAAGGGTAGGTGTACATTTTTTCGCATCTGCCCCATTGATAACTCTTTCGTGCTACTTGTAGTTCCCAAATCATATTAGGTGTGTTTGATTTATGCTCAAATTATGGAACCTCCACAATTCGATCGTTACTAGCAAAGGAAAACAGCTTTAACATGCCGATCCAAAACCCGCGTCATTTTCGTGCAAATCAAGCGATTAGGTGTGATGTCACCGATGAATCAATAATCTCAATCACCAGGCGACCCAGGATCAGCGTCGCTTTCAGCTGCGATAGTGAGGCGACGAGGCCCCGCCAAAACCCACAATCCGCGGTTATTCTAAGCTAGCGGAGCTCACACCGAGACGTGCCGCCGGGCGGTCGGCACACGTTGCGACCACAGACCAGCGACGAGCTGGGGAAAGACAAAGCCATGCCGGGCCTGCCGTCTTGGCGTCCTGTGCAGGCGTCGCGATGCTGCATCGGCGCGAACGGAACGGGACGGTGGGGCGGGATCGGAGACGTACGTGACAGGCGCGCCGCCTCCCGTCCAAACTTATCTCGAAGGATCGGGTCGGGTGGACGGCCCCAGCCAGGGATGGTAGGTCTATTTCGGTCATGACGCGGCCGGTGGTGGTGGATTAGTTGCGTTTCTCCGCGGTTCATCTCGTAATTGCCGGTTTTGTGTCTGACCCAAATCAAAAGGCTCCGGCCGGCGCTGGAAAGGCTGAAGATTTTCTTGTCAGAATTGAGTGAGAAGAAAACAAACTTAGATTTGTGGTTAGATACGAGCGATCGTACTGTTCCGTAGCGGACGTGTACCTCTAGGATGCATGATTTGGATTTACGTGGGAGGAGGAGCTGCCACGATCGCGCGGTACGTGGAAGGCCACGGACGGATCCGGATGCCGTGCGGCACGTCAACTCCTCCCGACGATTATTGCCCGTGCTAATCAAGCGCAAACTGATCGTCTCCCAAAAGTTTATCCACAAATCAAGCCATATTACACATGTAAAACTCTCCATCCACCAGTTACTACCGTTGCTGCGTTGTTACCGTTGCCCAAGCTCTAGGCTGACGTGAAGAGCACAGACACGTAGTATCATCGTTTTCGTTTCAGCATCAGCTCACGGACGACGTATCGGTATGCCACCCACACGTTTCCGGGACAAAAATTCCGGGCGCTTTTGCGCTTTACACGCCGCACCACCGAGTGAGGAGTAAACATCGGACGAGCCTTGCTGGCACGGGAAGGGAGCTTTCCCAGCACAGCTCTTTGCCCCCCGGCGAGCGAGGCAATCATGCGCGCGGGCAGCAGGGTCGTCACCGTCATCCATTCCCTCTCGCCGGCGCAGGCCCCCAGGGCCTTGCGGGAGGAGATAGAGCCGCCGCGCGTAGGCGTAGCAAAATATCCGGCCCGGGCAGCGGTGCGGCGGCGGCGGCGCACACGGCGGAGGCGTGGATCCGAGTCAGCACGTACGCGAGCTAGATGGCCGGCCCGTGGGAACGCGAGACGTGGCGGCTGGACACGGGATCCGGCCGCTGTTTCGGCGGAACGGTAACGGACCGGAATTGGGCAAAGGACGGTGATTTCGGAGGGATTTGGTGAGGCTTTATTTGGTGCCTTTCTTAGGCTCCGTTTGTCAGCAAGCATCGGTTCCGATTCTCGCCAGAAATCGGAGAAACGCTGCCATGCAATCGAGAAATCTTTCAACGAGAATCACCGAGAAACGATTCTGTCTTTTTGTCGAGTGAAACGGCAAGAAGGTGGTTTTCTTCCTTTCTTATCTACTCTTTTATCTAGAAATATTTATAAAGTGCAATAATTTAAAATAGCTGGCATTCGTATCTTCTTCACCCACAAAAATTCTCAAAAAAATCTCAATATTTTTTTAAAACCTATGCATTTATATAATTTTTTCATACAAAATAATGTTTCTTGCCAACCTTTCAAGAATCTGAATTCAAATCTTTTAGCCAAACGATTCTACAGAGTGATTCTGATTTATCGGAGAAACATTTCTTAAGAGAATCTGAATTCAAAATGTTTTTGTAAGAATCTGGATCCATACAAACGCACCCTTAGTTTCTTAGTTTGTTGTCGCAAAATTTCCACGCGGGCTTGACCTTTTCTTTTCTTTTTACATCTCAAAGGAGGAGACGATTCCAACCTTAACGACCACGGTCGCACGGTAACTCCCCCGTGTTTCCTTCCAAAATGAATGCTATCTTGTCATTACCGTACGACACTTAACCTGGCCCCGAAGAAAGGTCGTGCTCCCCATGACCCCATCTAGTACTAGTAGGTGCTGGTAATTGACCGGAGGACTCGTTCACCGTTGACTGCTCGATCGGCAGCACCCCACCTGAGCTGACGGACTAGTCGGCTGTCGGGCACCACGTCCGTACGATGTCACGGATTTGATTTATGAGCTCATCACGTTATCATGTGATGACTCAGCTCCAGCACAAAGCTCATCCAATAATTAAAATCTAGCGAGCACGGCGTGGAATCCAGTTGGACCATCACGTTTTGCCGTGGGCGCATGCGCATCTCTGCTCAAGCCTTTAGCCGAGCACAAGGGGGCCACAGCCGCGCCCAGATGCATACAACCACGGAACCGCCTTTGAACCAACTCCAACAAGGTGCTTATAAATGTGCTGATAAGTTTTCTTACAGGGAAAAACGACACATACGGTATACTCATGGAGGATGTGGCATCAAAACATACTTGCTTTTATGGTCGAGACAGAAACAAGAGTTGTTGAGTGATATGTGCGTCTTCGTTTCTTCCACGAGAGCGTAGTGTAGGATCCACGTCATCGATGCGTGCGCGGTCCATTATTGCATCTAAAATAGAATTGTAGTAGTACAACACTATGCAACTACCACTGCTCCAATTAGGTAGTAGACGGCACAATTTTCTCAGACCACATGATGTACCGATGCGATTGCTGCTAGATACTTCCATGATAAGAGTGCTCTTGTGAGCGCGACGCAGTGTAGAGTGTAGACTATTATAAAATTCAATTTGTCCACTGCATCTTGTGAGCGCATCCGTTTCAGCAAGCACCGCGCGCACATCCCACACATACAATGCAACCACCGTTTCCTCGTGCTCTCGTGCCAAACATCAGGACGCAATTCGTTTTGCTACCAGTCTACCACACGTGCTAAATCATGCAGACAATAATATGCAGTGATGCCGCGCGCGACCAAACACCAAGCCGCGACGTACTTGAAAGTTGAAACTAACCCAAGCAGAATGCGACGATGGCAAGCACCAGCCGCGGCTGCCGCCCCGCGCGTGCGGTGACCAAGGAGGCAAAGACTCCTCGGCCACGAGTTCAATTTGCGGTGGCCTAGCGTTACCCCTCGTCGACACATCGCGGCGGGTCGTGCACGAGCAAACCACCACCTCCGCTCCAGCAGACCAGCACCGCGCGTACGAGGAAAACCACGGCGCGAGCACTCGTAGGCCATGATTCGACGAGGGGATGGACATGGATGTCTGGAAATCCAAATTTCCAAATTCGTATCCGCTAAAAATATCACGCTAAAAATATCAATATGTATATTCGTATTCGTATTCGATTTTAATGTGAATGTCGAGCGGATATATTCAGATTCGATTTTCATTGTTTTTCTCTATTCGGTTCCAGATTCGTATTCGACAAAGATGTGAAATATCCGATATTATCCGTATCCGCAAACAATAAAGTACGCAATGAAGCCATCTAAAACTTATTCATATTACTAAATACTAATTACAAATTATGTTAATTTTAATATTGCTAATCAAGAAATTATTTACACCCTTTAAACTATTAAACATATTATCTATATGACAAATGACTAATTATGTTAACCTAATATTACTGGAGATATATAATGATAAAGTTTAATTAATTTTAATATGACAAATTATATTAATTTTAAATATATTATATTATTTATTAAATGAATAATTATATTTAAATGTATTAATGAACTTATTTTTATTATTAAATGATATATATTTATGGAAATACTTATTTTTATATTTATTTTGATATATTTATTTATTTATTTATTAATAAATATGTTATTTTCAATAAGATATCTATCATGTACTATACTCATAATTTACTCCCTACTTGTAACATGATTTTTGATCAATTATAAAACAATTGATAAAGCAAAACTCGTTATGACCCTGTGTTATAAGTCAAGAATTATCCGAATGCAAATTCGAATTTAAACTATTTATTTTGTATTCTTATTCATATTCAAATTTGATTTAAAATGTGGTAAATAGTGCTATCCGAATTTAATTTCATGCTTATGGGATCCAAATCCATCCATTGCGCCTCGATAGGGTTTTCTTGCTGGCTGTCACGGTCTGTCACCTCCGTCACGTCGCACGATCGGAGTCACCGTCGATCCGTCCTATGATTCTCTCGTTATGGAACTTGACGCAGTAGAGAGCAGTTCCTAAAATTTCTATCATATAGATACTAATTAGGAGTATTAAACATACATTAATTATAAAACCAATTGTATAGATGGAGGCTAACTTGCGAGACGAATCTATTAAGCCTAATTACTTCATGATTTGAAATGTGATGCTACAGTAAATATGTGCTAATGATGGATTAATTAGGCTTAATAGATTCGTCTCGCGAATTAACCTCCATCTGTGTAATTAGTTTTATAATTAGCTTATGTTTAGTCCTTCTAATTAGCCTCCGAATAGTCGATCTGATATGAATTTTAGTCCGAACTCGCGAATTAGCCTCCATCTGTGTAATTAATTTTATAATTAACTCATATTTAGTCCTCCTAATTAACCTTAGGTTTGAAATAAATTTACAAGAAATCCAGATGTGATATGTCCGGACCACTAAATTTTTACCTATCGAGATATCGCGCTCACTTCTACTCCGTCGCAACCGAACAAACAAGCCGTACGGTGCGCTTATCAAGGGGAATGGGGAATGGTCCATCGATTGATCCGTCGGTCTGCCGATCCGAATCCGTCCAGGCCGGCCAGCGCAAGTTGCGCTCATCATCAGATGCGGATGGCTAATTGGCTACGTATGCCAGCGGCCAGCTGCAGCCGGTGGACCTCCCGGTCCCGCTGAGACGATGATAAGGCCGTCGCACAGCTGTGACCAGTAGTGAGCCCGTGACGCGCACAGCAAGGGCATCATGGTCCTGATGATAAGGAGACGGGCGATCGGATCGCCGGGCCAGCGTCTCTCTCGCTCCATCGTGACGCAGACGCGGGCACGGCGGCGTACGGCCGTGTCGCGAGGAAACGCTAGGCGCCGAGGCCCGAGGAGATCGGACTGGGCGCTGGAGTTTGGACGGAGGCTGCGGGGATGTGGCCGACCTGCCTGCTTGCTCACCATTGAGCGTGTCGATCGAATTGCTGTGCTCAGCGGCCACTACTAGCAATCTGGCATCCGTGCGATGAGTCGTGCTTTGATTCGTGAGCTCATCACGTCTGGTATCATACCATCATGAGACACAGTTCCAGCATGCACAAGGCGTGGAATAATCCAGCTGGGCCCTCCAATTTTCCTGTGCGCGCATCTGTCTGTTGAGGCGCGCGCGAGCACAGTGCCACAGTGGGTAGGTAGTAGGTACGCACAGTCACGCACATACATCCTCCGTTGCAAGCAACTCCATCGTACAATGTGCTTTATAAACGTGCTTGGCAGCTTTTCTTTACAATTGAGAAAGTATGACGTATCGCCACGGGTGTTTGATATCCTGAGTAAACTCATATTGTTTGGCCGTCACTAATTACAAGTATTAAATATAATCTAATGATAAAACTAATTGCATAAATAAGCGAGAATCTAATGATAAAACTAATTGCATAAACGAGCGTGCGCTCGTTTATGCAATTAGTTTTATCATTAGATTATATTTAATACTTCTAATTAGTGGCCAAACATCCGATGTGGCGGGACTAAACTTTAGTCCCTAGCATCCAAACACCCCCTAAGACACAATAACAAGAGTTGATATGTGCATTTTCGTTGCCTGTACTGCAGGATACATGTGTCACCAATACTTCAACCACCAATATACTCCATCCATTATCTTTTGATAGGTTATCTCAAAAATAAGATTTTCAATGAGATTGCACATCCCTACAGCTTTGCATTGCACCAACTGGACGGTCAGAAGAATCTTCCATGGTTCCACCCTCACAAGGAGGTCAATTTATTTACTATTCCATTATCCGAAAAAAGGAATTCTATCGCCTTAAAAATTTGGACGGAAAGAAGGGGCTCCTACGTATCAACTATGTTCTATTGTCAGAAGGGAAAACATGCACATATATAGGTTCTTCTCACTTGAGCTAGTTGTGCAGCCGCGACTGCAGCGTCTAAGCACAGCCCATCGGCTACAGCCTAGCGGCACAGCACAACCCATTGGCTGTGCAGCCCAAATAGAAAAATTATCTTTTTCCGTTTCCTTCCATCCATGTAACTCCACTCATCCATCCATTCGCGAAAGAAGCAGCGGAGGGACTGAGGCTGGAGGGGCGAGCGATTCTGTAGAGCTAGGGTTTGGTGGTCGCTCGTCACCCGGCGACTCCACCCTCTGGGAGGTCGCTGGTGGGAGGAGGGTGGCAAATCGAGTGATATGGGACAATGACAACCCCGCACGGCTGCACCTCCGCGTCCTGCCTCCGCTCACCCCCGCTGCTGGGCTCCTCGGTCACATCCAGCACCTTCGCCCGTTCATCAATCCTCTGTGCAGATCGAGCTGCCTCGCAAGGTGAGCATTTTCTCCCATCTTGCAACTACTCTAAGCTCACTGAGAGATCGATTAGGAGCGTGAGCAAGCACATCAAGAAATGAAGAACACGATAATGATCTCGGAGGGCGGAGGAGGAAGATCGCCTTCCTTTCCTCAAGTTGCATTAGGTGTTTTGTCTGAAAGGGAATAGATACTTTCTTCGTTACAGAGCCTGGCTAATAAGCTGCTCACCCGCTACCGCGCAGGACCCACACCTCATACACCCACACACTCACGCCTCTACTATTTTACATCTTCTGCCACTACTGGCGTACTCTCTGGTTGCACCTGTCCTTCAGCTATGACAACACCCCCCGCTGTAGAACCTGCTTGCCCCCAAGCAGGTGCATCAGGAAATCTCTTGCTTATCACGTTACCATCTTCACAAGTTGCAGAGTCTTCAGGAAGATGAGTCCACTTGATCAGCCACTGTGGTACAGCATTGTCACCTTTCTTCATGAGTCGTCATTGTAGTATTGCTTCAGGCTGAAGGTTGTCATACTCCAGGTTGACCAATGTTGACATATCATTATAAACTGGTGTATAGTTTGGTGTAAAAGATTTGAGTTGAGAGACATGGAATGTATTATGGATTTGAGCGCCTTCAGGAAGTTCCAATTTGTAAGCAGCCTTACCAATTCTCTCTAACACCTTGAATGGCCCAAAAAACTTCAGAGCCAACTTGGGGCAGGGCCTGTTCACCACTGTAGTTTGTGCATAAGGCTGTAGTTTGAGTAGCACTTGTTCACCCACCAGAAACTTCCTGTCTGTTCTTCTCTTATATGCTTGATTCTTGATCCTACTTTTAAGCAGCTAGCAAATGATGTCTTAACAGATAATATGGACTTGTCTCTCTTTAAGCCAACCATTTACTGGTGTGCTTGTGGTGTCTACTTCTGTTGGGATAGAGATCATGTTGGGCTCATGAACATACAAATCTTTGAATGGAGAACACCCCAGAGAAGATGGTAATTAGTGTTGTACCACAACTTAGCTTGTGACAACCATTGCTTCCATTTCTTAGGTGAATTGTGAACATTACACCTCAAATACATCTCTAGACATTGATTCACTCTTTCAGATTGGCCATCAGTTTGTGGGTGATAAGCTGCACTCATAGTCAGTTTGATATCCATCAATTATAACAATTCAGTCCAGAAATGTGCAGTGAAGATCTTGTCTCTATCAGAAACAATGCGTTTTGGGAGACCATGCAACTTCACCACTTGATCAAAGACACCCTGTGCCACTGTTTGTGCAGTAAATGGATGGTGTAAAGGAATGAAATGGGCATATTTGGAAAATCTGTCTACTACCACCAAAATAGTATCATATCTCTCAGATTTGAGCAGCCCTTCTATAAAGTCCATTGTAATATCTTGCCAAGCACCTTGAGGAACTGGTAGAGGTTGCAGCCATGGAGGATGAACATGCTCATGCTTGGCATGTTGACAAATGGCATACTGTCTCACATAACTGTCAACATCTTGCTTGAGGCCTTTCCAACAGAATAACTTGCTGATTCTGATATAAGTAGCCTGAATTCCAGAGTGGCCTCCAACTGGCAGAAGAATGGAAGGCAGCAATGATTTTTGTTTGAGTTGCTGCATTTTATCCCACCCAAATCTTGTTGTCTTTCTTTATCAGGCCCTCTTGTAAATGATAACCTTGCTCATTTGGACTGCTGATAGAGAGTTGAGCCAATAGTTGTTGTGCTGTTGGGTCAGTGATGTAAGAATTCAAAATATCCTGAATCCACGTTGGTTTTGCTACTGAAATCAACTGAGTAGCCATCATATGCCCCACCCTGGAGAGAGCATCTGTAGCTTTATTTTCCTTTCCTTGTTTGTAGGCAATCTTGAACTGTAAGCCCATTAGTCTTGCCATAGCTTTCCTTTGCAAATCAGACTACAAGTTTTTGTCAGCCAGATAACAGAAGCTCTTATGATAAGTGTTAATGATATACTCTTTCCTTTGTAAATATGGCCTCCACCTTTCTACTGCCATGATTAGAGCAAGGAATTCCTTCTCATAGATGGTAAGATGTTGATGTGCTGGACCTAGTGGCTTACTAAGATATGCAATTGGCTTGCCCACCTGCATTAGCACGGCTCCAATTCCAGTATCACAAGCATATGTCTCCAAATGAAAAATCTCATTGAAGTCGGGCAAAGCTAAAACTGGTGTTGTTGCCATGGCTTCCTTTAGTTGCTGGAATGCCAATTGAGATTTATGACCCCAATTGAATTGCTTCTTCTTGAGCAGATTGGCCAGAGGTCTTGCAATAATTTCATAATGATGCACAAATTACCTATAATAACCAATCAGTCCTAGGAATCCTCTTAACTCAGGGACTGTAGTTGGTGCAGGCCATCTCAACATTGCTGCAATATTTTTAGGATCTGTAGCTACTCTATTTGCTAAAATAATGTGGCCTAAATACTGCAACTGATCTTGAGCAAAAGAACATTTGGATTCTTTGATATAGAATTTGTTATCTTGAAGTGCTATGAAGATAGCTCTGAGATGTACCAAATGTGACTGCAAATCCTTGCTATACACAAAAATATCATCCAAAAACACTAGGGCAAACTTTCTGAGATAAGGACTAAGCACAGTGTTCATAATACATTGAAATGTAGCTGGAGCATTGGTTAAACCAAAAGGCATCACCTTGAACTGATAATGGCCGTGGTGGGTTTTGAATGTTGTCTTGGGTTCATCATCTTCCTTCATCCTCACTTGATGATACCCTAACCTCATGTCCAGAGTAGTGAAGTATTTGGCACCAGCCAATTCATCCAATATTTCATCAATTATAGGTATGGGGAACTAGTTCTTCACTGTAAGAGAGTTAAGCTTTTTATAATCCACAGAAAAATGCCAAGTGTCATTCTTTTTCTGCACCAATAGTACTGGTGAGGCAAAGGGACTAGTGCTGTGTGTGATGAGGCCAACTTCTAGCAACTCCTTGACCTATTTTTCTATCTCATCTTTGTGTGCTAGAGAATATCTGTAAGGTCTAGAGTTCACAGGAGGTGAGTTGGGCAGTGATGGTATAGTATGGTTATATGCTCTTTGTGGTGGAAGTTTTGTAGGAACCTCAAACAAATCCTTGAATTCACTGATGAGATGCCCTACTGACTTATGAAGTTTTGGAATTTGGTGGTTCTACTCAACAATAGCACAAGCCCAAATACCATTCCCTTAAGTCCGCTTCATGAATTGTTCTGCTGGTAACTCTTGGAGTTGGGACTGTTGTTGTGGAACCACTCCTTAAAGTTTGATGTACTTGTTATCTTCCTGCCAAGCAATTTTCTTGTTTTTCCAGTGACAATCCATTGGACTTTTGGATTCCAACTAGTCATAACCCAATATAGCATCATGTGTGGCCAAATCAATTACCCTCATGTCAGTTTTGAATGTGTGTCCCTGGATCCACCATTCTAACGGAGGCACATAAGCATTGTTGAGAAGAGAGGAGCCATCAACACCTTGACTTGAGCACTAGGTGCATGTTTTATTTGCAGGTCTAACTTTAGGACAAAGGCTGCACTTATAAAGCTATGTGAACTTCCAGAATCCACTAGGGTCAACATCACTTTGTTCTTGACCAATGCTCTTAGTCGAATTGTATCTTCTTTAGCTTTACTTGAAATTGCATTCAAGGGCAGATGAAAAAGATCCTGAGCAATGGTATCTTCTTGCTCAAGTTGCAGCAAAATATCATCAGTTAACTCCTGCTGGTGTAATTCTTCTACAGAGAGTCTATGGATTTGTGGCTTGGATCTCTTCTCACAAGCATCTAGATGTGCTGGTGAAAACAGTGCTGCACAATAGTAACACAAATTGTTTGCTTTTCTGTAATCTCTTTCCTGCCTTGCCTTCCACAATTCCCCACCTTGATTTTGAGTCTTGACTTCTTTGGAAGTTCCAACAGTAAATCTGGAACTTGTGTAAGGTCTTGTTAATTTACCTTTTGTCTTCTCTAGAATGTATTCTTGTAAGAGAGCCTTTTCCACCTTTTTAGGCATCTGTGCTTGCACAACATACCTGATTTCCTCTTTGAGACCTTGGACAAATTGTGTTGTGAAGAACATATCATCCAAGCCCGTGTTATGCGTGGCCAACTAAAATTTGTCATCTTCAAATTGCTTGTGATACTCTTGCATATAGCCCTTCCGTTTGAGATTCATTAACTCAGTCATTGCCTGCCTATAATCATAAGTCCCAAACTTCTCTTCAACTACTGCAGTAAATTGCTCCCATGTCCCTAATTCATGCTGCATTTTGTAGGCCCTTAACCACTTGGAAGCATTCTTGTTGAAATTCATGCAAGCAAATGATACCCAAATAAACTTTGGAATATTGAAGATGGTGAAGTAATCAAGATATTTGTCTATCCAGATGTTTGGATTTTTGCCATCAAACTGTGGAAAGTTCATCTTGGGTAGTGGTTTTTAATACTCTTTTTGGCCACGATCACCCATACCATGGTTTTCAAAAGCTCTATGTGGGTGAACAGCTTCATCCTCATGAGCAAAATGATGGGATCAACGTGAGAATTCATTACCTTGTGCGGGCACCCCTTGACCTTAGGCTTTCCTCTTGGTCATGCATTACTGCCTTGCCATGATCTAGAGACAGTTGAGCCACCACTCTTGTTGTTTCTGCGATCTATTTGGCTAGAGTAATTTGATCCCAAACAGATTGGTCCACCACCTGAGACGTTAGGTCCAATTGTGCCTTCATCTGTTGCTGAGTGGTGTCGATTGCACTGACCTTGGCAAAGAGAAGATCCAGGCTCTCTTGCAGACTGTCCCAGGGCGCATCATCAGTCTCATCTCGTCGCGCCATTTTTTCAAGCATCATCTGGGTCAGTGTTGATGGCTTGGTCAGTGCCGTGATTGAACATTGTCGCGACTTCCCAATGGTTGGCGCCCAATGAATCTACTGCCGCCACACGCCACCAAAACTCACTGAATCAGCTCACCTAGAGTAGGCGTGCTGAATCGCGTCCTCCACTCCTGTGATGCAGATTTAGCCATAGAATTTTATGCAGAAACTCATTCTGCAACCCTCACCAAAGAGCATCGCCTGCCCATCACCTCCACGAACTTGAAATCAACTCAACGGCATCTGGAATTTTCCACAGAGACTTGCTCTGCAACCCTAGCCCGTGTCGACACCACCGCAAATTTGGGAAAAATTCTGGGTTGTTGTTCACGGATCTGGGTGGAAAGAGAGATTTTTGGTGAGTAAGTCACAACCTCCCACCACCTTGCCGATCGGATTGAATCCGGAAGACTGGTTGTGGATCATGGACAACGCTCGTACAAATCACACCAAGGGAATCGGGCGAATCGATGAACCCTAATCCGATAACCTGTCTTTGATACCATTGTAACTACCCTAAGCTCACTGAGAGATCGATCAGAAGCGTGAGCAAGCACAGCAAGAAATCAAGAGCACGATAATGATCTCGGAGGGCAGAGAAGGAAGATCGCCTTCCTTTCCTCGAGTTGCATTTGGTGTTTTTTCTAAAAGGGAATAGTTACTTTCTTCGTTACAGAGCTTGGCTGATAAGCTGCTCACCCGCTGACGCGCAGGGCCAACACCTCATACACCCACACACTCACGCACTACTACTTTACGTGTTCTGTCATTGCTGGCGTACTCCCTGGTTGCGCTTGTCCTTCAGCTGTGACATATCTCCAATCCTCTCCAACCTCGTCCTAGGCACAACATTGCGCACATGCCAGCTGATGTTTATCACTTATGCATCCTAAACATTTTTAAGAGCCTATTAGTGTAAGTTCCTTGCAATTTATGACATTAGGGGCTTCTGTATGGGTCTGTGGGATGGATGAGGTCTGCTAAATTATTGATGAATCTAAGTCTTTAATTTTTCAGTAATAGCAGAGAAGTATTCGATACTTACATTACCTTAAAATTGATTTAACAAACATAAATTTGCTATTTGGAAAGCCAAGGCCGATTGATGTGCATGGTGATGTTTCAACCAAATGAGCCTACTGATGTTTCATTATTAAAGTGCCACAATTGTCCTTATCTGCCATTTTGTAAATTATTGAAATATCATCCTGAAAGCATACAAAGTGATAAGTCAGAGGGATTTGCTGTTTAAAATGCAGATGCCCTACAGAATATGATCTCAAACATATGAAGTTATCTGGAATAAAGCTATTGCTATGTATATTCACGATTTAGAGAATATTAGCCTTCCTACTTCAGTAGTAATGTAACTGATATGACTTTTATAAGGTGTCGAGTTGGAAAGTGAAAACAATAGGCTTTATCTATAAATGCAGGGGTTAAAGGCTTTACACATTCCATTATTTTTCTTTCACTCATTGTCCATCCAACTCCACTAATTCATCCATTCATTAGTTGCCAAGACACTCATGAATTTTTAAACTTTTGGATCTTTGTAGGGATACCACTAAAACAGCGGCCGCACTGGCATACTCCTCGACATCGTCATGCTCTCCACCTAAAGCCTGTCGCTACAACTTGCGTACAACTCCTGCAAGACGCAACCAGATTGAGGCAAGCATCGGTTCCTTCTCATTAGTGCCCATTGTGATAAATATTTGCTTCCTACCTTGCATGTTGCCATTGCTACTGCGTGTGGACCTATAAACCTCATAATTAGGAAGATGTATAATGCAAACTTGCACACAGATGGATGGGGGCCGTGCCAACTGGGATGATAACACTACAAAAATATTCCTGGACCTCTGCATTGATGAGAGGAATAAGCTCAACTAAAATAAAAAGGGCTTGACCAAGCTAGGTAGGCAGAACCTGTATATCAATTTCAAACGAGAGACGGGCAAGAAAATATTCCTGTAAATAGCTTCAGAATAAATTTAATGCCTTTAAGAGGATGTACATGGATTGGAGGAAACTGAAGGATAATAGTGGTACTAGGTGGACCAACAGTACCTGCACCATCGATTGTGATGATGAATGGTAGAAAGCTCGAATTGAGGTAACTATTTACTGCTTGTTGTAACTAATTACTGGTTGCTATCATTTACCTACTGCTCTGAATGAGGTGATGTTGGATTGCCCTCATGCTTACATATTTTCTATTTCTGACTTGTAGGAGAATGAGGCAAACAAGCATTTATGTGGCAAGGCATTTACGTTTTATGATGAGCTAACCACTCTTTTTGGCTCAACAGACAGTGAACACGGTCCAATGCTGTGCGTGGGTGGTATTGGAGATAGAACACCAAGTGGTGAAAGCGAAGGAAACCTTGATCCAATGGCTGAGGAAAATATTGCCTGGTCGGAGGACAATATTGGACGGTCTAGTGTGGGTCGTGTGTCGCAAAGGTTAGGGAAGGTGCATGTTGTTGATAGCCCACTACCCAAGAAGAGTAAGAGTATGGAGTACTATGTCAAGCACATATCTGAGAGCATGATTCAAAGAACTATAAATGAAAGAAATGCAATAAGTCGTGAGGAAGAGGAGGTTATGGAAATGCTGCACCTTGTAGAACAAGGTGGTGTCCCGAATGGGTCCGAGTTGTACTTCATAGCTACTGAGCTGTTTAGATAACCAGCACGTCGTGCAGCTTATAGGAGTATTACCGCTGCAAAGAATGAATTGCATGGCTCCAATGGACTTGGGATAATGCCAAGAGGAAGTAGTACTGGTCCATGCTTAGAATTTCTTTTGCCTCTGCAAGGTGTGTATGTGCAGGTACTGTAACCATGGCCATCTGGTGTGGCATTATGTCTGTAATGCGATATGTTGTGTCAGACCTTGTCTTTTTATGCTACTTATCCATATAAATTTGTGTCAATGCACTTAACCCTTCTGCTCATGTTATTTCTAATATTCTGCAAGATATTGTACACAGCCTTCCATTTCATTTATACAATGCCAATATGTACTTTAATAGTTTAATAATTTGGTATGTGCATGCATTTTGTGTTTGACAGTGTGATATATTTTTCAACCTGAAGGTCTCCATATCGAGTGAGGTGGCTGACAACAACTCAAGGTACCATCCAGTACTGTAATTGCCTATCCTAAAGTATTTAAAACTGCCTATTCGAATTCCTTATGATTTTGTAATACTACCTAAATGGACTCTTTTCAGCTATGGCAAGGAAGCTGGGACCATTGAGGAAGTGTTTAAGGTTCTGAACCTAACCCATCATTTGTGTCTTCTAATTGCTTATGTTATGATTCACCTGGTCTAAACATGGTTGATCTGTGTGTGATTCATTTTGCAGAATGTCAAGCTCTAAAAATTCGAACAACAATAGCACCTCACCAACAAGTTTGGGCGATGAGTGGTCTACCTGGTGGGATAAGGGTGCGACCATCAGTGTGTTAGCAACGTATGCATCTTCTACCTCAAGTGGATGTGGAGTGCAAGATGATCCCTTGCCTTTGCAGGAGTTGACTGGCCGTCAATGGGTAGCTATTAACCTTGCCAACAGTAAGAAGTGCTACAAAAATTTCCATCTCCATCCTTTTGCATTCAAGTTATTGCATTTAATCTTAGTGTCCAACCACGGGCTAAAATCCACACGATAATGTGATTCAATTGAGGCCTTAGGGATGTTCCTATGGGCATGTGGCATAAGGAAATACCAGAGATAGATGTCAGATAGATTTCGTAGGTCACTGGAGACTATGAGTAGGAAGTTCGGTGAAGTGTTAGATGTTTGTGGTCTCTTTTGCACATACTATTATTAGGCCAATGGATCCATTGTTCATATGCGTGCATCCTAGATTGCATCAATTTTCACCATATTTTGATGGGTGCATATGTGCTATAGATGGAACCCACATTCCGATGTCAGTCCCTGAGCACGCACACGATGATTTTATCAATAGAAAGGGGTTCACCAGCCATAATGTCTTGGCTGTATGTGACATGGGCACGGCATGACTATTTTGAGGGAGGCATTAAACCAGGCTGAGCATTTTCCTCACCCACCCCAAGGTGAGCTTATTTTGTTAGGTTTATAGTAACTAACATATGGGTTCTCACCATTCTAAATTACTCTATCTATACCAATGTTGATCTGTAGGTAAGTACTATTTGGTGGATTCTGGTTATCCATTGCGTGATGGCTATATGGCGCCATATCAAAAGAGCACGTACCATTTGTCGGAGTTTGATACCAAAGGTCCTGAAAATTTGAATGAAATTTTTAACTACCATCATTCGTGCCTTTGGAATGTTGTGGAACGGTCTTTTGGGGTGCTAAAGAATAAGTGTCAGATTCTGCGAGGGATATCGTTGTATACTATAGAGAAGCAATCAAAAATTATTGTGGCATGCTTCGCACTGCACAATTTTGCTCGGCATGGATGTAGCTGACATGTTTGGTCATGGCACCTACCTTACTAGGACCGGTGAAGCAAATGACCCAACATCGTCTTGGTTAGCGGCTACTGCCAATGACAATCTTAGCAAAGTTCGTGATTGGATTGCGGCTGGACTATATGGTTTGCAATGATTAGATTGCATATGATTTTGATGATTTTATGGTTATAACAGCATGAAATCTGTTATGTGTGTAACTTGCAACATATATAAGGTTAATTTATGTGTGTAATATCCAGTGATATTGGACTTCTATGCTGTCATCCGTGTGTCTTGGATTGAATATTATGAAGTTATCTGTTGTAAATTACCTTGGATTGAATATTCTAAAGTTATTTGTTGTAAATTACCTATTGCCCTGCTGGGACAATTGCTTGTTTGTAAGGAATGAGGCTAGTTATTGCAATCTGGATGCATTGAGTGATTCTGTAGAGGTATCCAAATATTCTTGTTACGTTCAAAAACAAGATGTTTTCCTCCAATTTTAGCTGTATGTGTTTCCCACCAGCTTTGAACAGTTGAAGCTTCAAATAAATTCTTCCGTTGGCTGGCTACAATTTCCCTGGATGCAGCTGTTGCCTGTAATGTTCGGGCTGCAGCTCCAGCGCTGCTGCAGCCAACACAACTGATTGGGGCTCTCACCAGAAATTGAACTGGGTCATGTTTGCATCCCCAATGTATTATAAGCAGCTTCTAGCTTTTTATAAGTTAATTGGATATATGGTTGGTTGGATGAAGCTTTTTATAAGTTAATTGGATATATGGTTGGTTGGATGGTTCGATAGCTAAGCTATTTGTACCTGCTGGAGCTATTTTTTTTAGCGGTTTTCTATTACTAGTTGTAGCTGATCCAATGTTTCAAACAGGGCATTACATGACTAAAAAAGGAGGGGCACTGATATACATGGATCGGAGGGCAGTCCTTGATATATATTTTTGTTGCGGGCCTTTCATGATATAACATACTAACAGTCCTAGAGCATCAAGGAATTATTTTGTTTGGGGAACATGCATAACTCGCCGAACTCAGGAAGGTTTTAGCGCAATGAAAGCGTTGCCGATTCGTGTACTTTATACCCTCTCAGGTTCCTAGCTGAAATCAAAAGCCACCCAAAAACTAAAAAAGAACAAACATGATGCCATGATGCCGCGCTCTTCCTGGAGTCCTACGTTGCTGACAATGGTGGTCGCTCGCTGCTACTACAGCCTATCGTGAGTCCCTCGTCAACGCCTCACACGGGGTCATCATGTCCAGAGCGCGTGCACGAGAAATTCTACGGTGGTGAGTGGCAGTTGAACGAGCGATTCCCCAACGCCCAACATTCCCACGGATTCTCTCGTTCCTTGCATCCACCCGCAGCAGGCATCCATCCAATCCAACACCGTCCCACTGGTCAGCCGCTGCGGCATCCATCCAATCCAACACCGTCCCACTGGTCAGCCGGAACTCCAGGGTATTTGGATACACAACTAAAATTTAGCACATATCATATCGGATATTTGATGCTAATTAGGAGTATTAAATGTAGGATAATTATAAAACTAATTGCACAGATGAAGTCTAATTCGCGAGACGAATCTATTAAGCCTAATTAGTCCATAATTTGACAATGTGGTGCTACAGTAACCATTTACTAATGATGGATTAATTAGGCTTAATAGATTCGTCTCGCAAATTACACAGGTTCTGCAATTAGTTTTATAATTAACCATGTTTTGTTCTCTTAATTAGCCTCCAATATTCGTTTAGCATCAAAGTAGGAAAACGAATCCCATCCCATCACATCGTAGTAGTATCGTACGAATCCTATCATGTGCCACGTGATGGCTGCCACGGTCTTCGTGTCACACCTCGTGGCATGACCGGACGTCGACCCATCCTAGACTTCTACTGCGGTGTAGTATCTGCAATCTGTCCCAGATACTTCTACCGCATCAGCACAAGCTCGATCAAACAGAAGTCCCCGTACTCTCCCGATCAGTCGAGATCCGAAACGATTGGTCCCTGCAAGTCCTCCCCCTCCGCCAGCGCATGGTCATGCAGCTGCGCTGAACGGACAGGGACGCGCCACGCCGGCAGCAGGGCGCCCAGCCCTTTAGACGTGCAAGGAGCACCGTCAGAATGGGCCGCCGATGATGAAGCCTGTGCGGCCAGCCATGACCGGCGGCGAATGATTGCGCGCGATAAGGAGGCGCGCGGTTATGCGATCGCCGCACCCGCATCTCATCTCGACATCTCAGCACCAACACCCCACCCACTGACCCACGCCACCGCCGCGGGCCACGAACCCCGGTTGCGTGGAGCACAGGAAGAGAGAAGTACGTCGCGGGGGTGGGTTGGCGCTGGCGAGTGGCGACGCGGTCTTCCCTTCGCCAGCCTGTGCCCGCCTCTGCGAGACTGTGACCTGTGTCCTGTCCCGCGCGGCCTTTCGATCCTCGGCGAGCCGGGACGCGCTGGGCCGCGCGGCGTGTCGTGAAGCGGGCGGCCGCGTACTGCACAACTGCGGCGCGCGCGCGTTAGAGAAGGTGGGCGCTGCGGGCGGGCCTGAAGATTGGAAGGAAGCTTCCATGCTTATCCTCCGCTCGGCCGCTCCTGCACGCACGAGTGCCGCGTCAAGAGATCGACTAGACTGGTTGAGCAATTCACTCCCCCGTCAGGACACTACAGTTCTTCTTCAAGCCGCGGCTAGGCGGCTACAAGTCGGGTGAACCTCGTTCATAGCCAGTACTCGAACCTTCCTGCTCATCCGTCCCATCGGAGCTTGAATTTGACAGCAGTTCGCCCGCAAAAACATTCAGCACACAACAGCAGAAAACCAAAAAAACGGAGCAGACGAGCAGACAAGGCCGTGCGGGGCATAGGCCTGGAACGGGGATGTCCCAAATTCCGAAAGGCGCTATGGCGTCACGCGCGGCCCGGTCCACAACTATAAGTCCACACCTCACTGAAGTGCTGGGCTACAACAAGGCCGTAAGTGTCCATGATGCCTCGGCCCATTTGTGTGTCCCTCACTTTATGGGCTCAAGTGTAGCCTCTCCGCCTGGGCCCTGGCCTAGCGTTGCGCGTTGACTTTGTTATCGTCGTCAACCGCGCACACCCAGATAGCAACGTGTGGCCCAAACGGGTCAACAGGAACATCATCAGTCACACGTCAACATGACCAGCAAAATGTTCCCCAGCCGCCGCAACCGAGCAGCGACCATGGCGGCGCCACCGGCGCTGATAGATGACCTCGTCGAAGAGATACTCCTCCGCTGGCGCTGATTGATGCTCACTTGGAGATCTAGGTTTCTCCTAGGGTTTGGTGACTTCGACGGCAATCGTTGCCGACGAAGGTTCTGGTCCCTATCCCTGCACCGCGTCTCCTACTTGTCTTCCTGCTCTGGCTGAACAAGGGGCTGATTGGCTCAGCTACTCAGCCTTGGCAGGACAGCAGTTCTCGAGGCTCGTGGGTGTCTGCAGATTGGTTTTCTTCTCCAGGTTCAAACTGTTTGCGCTAGCGGCAGTAGCAAGGGCCAAGCAAGATGCTTTTGTTGTGAATGAACTCCTCCAATGAGGAGCGCTGCCCATCCCAATGAGTTGCCTTAGTTGACATTGTCGCGGACTCGGCAGCGCCGTGACAATTAAGGAACTTCGCGAGTTGGTGAAGGATGCTGCCCCATTGATGCTGTGTTTTCTTGAGACTCAGGTGCACAAGACATGGGTGGAAGGACTGAAACAGACTCTTGGTTTTGATAATTTCTTTGCTGTCAGTAGTTAGAGCCGTAGTGGCGGATTAGGTATTTTTTGAAATAATAATATAAGTGTGACTTTGCTGCCTTACTGTCAGTACCACATTGATGCATTAGTCCAGGAAGGAGATGGTGACCCATGGTGCTTGACTTGTGTTTACGGGGAGGCACAAACAAACGAGAGGCGCAAGATGTGGGATATGTTCAAACATATCAAGTCATCATCGCACCTCCCATGGTTGTGTATTGGATTTCAATGAAGTGTTACATCGAACGGAACACGTGTGCGTACAGGAGAGAAGGCATGCTCAAATTGCCGAGTTCCATGAGATGGTGGATGTATGTGGCCTAAATGACTTAGGTTATGAAGGTCATAATTGGACATATGAAAAGAAGGTAGCTAGGGGCTCCTATTGCCGGGTGTGCCTGGATCGCGCTCTGGCAACCCCAGACTGGAGCGTGCATTTCCCTTTAGCGAAGTGCAAGCATTTGTCAGCGGCCGCCTCGGATTATGTGCCGATCTTGCTGAGCTAGAGGTCGGAGGAGCCATGGCCTCGAGGAAAGAAACGATTCAGGTATGAAGTTATGTGGGAATCCCACGCTGAGTTCTCTAACTCTCTGCTTGAGTCATGGCAGAAGGAGAATGAGGCAACAACCTTACGGGAATTATAGAGCAAACTGAAGAAAGTTTCTAGCCACCTTGTGAGATGGGCCAGGAACACATTTGGGCATGTACGCGGGGAGTTGCACAGGCTGAAACAAGAGCTAGAGTGACTACAGTCTAACCCGTAGAGGACGGGTCCAACTCATGTGGAGCTTAAGATCAACGAGAAAATTTTGGAACTAAATCATACAGAAGAAATAATGTGGATGCAACATTCTAGAATTATGTAGCTTTCTGCAGGTGACAGAAATTCTAGGTTTTTTTATATCCGAGCTAGTAGAAGGAGGAGGAGAAATAGGATCGCAAGGTTGAAAAAACCGGATGGACAGGTGACAGAAAATGTTCAGGAGATGAGCGATCTAGCAACTAACTTCTACAAGGAGTTGTATACTTCTAAGGGGACCAATAACATGGAGGCAGTATTGAGTACAGTCCCAACGAAGGTTACTGCAGCAATGAACAACAGCTTACTTGCAGCCTTTTCAGAGAAGGAAGTCAAAGAAGCTTTATTTTAGATGTTTTCGACAAAGTTCCCGGGGTCTGACGGTTTTCCAGCACACTTCTTCCAGCGGTATTGGGACTTATGTGGAGCTGAAATTACCTCAATAGTGTTGAGGATTTTGAAAGGGGAGGAGGACGCTACATCAATAAACGATACTTTTATTATTCTAATCCCCAAGATGGCAGATCCAGAGGAGTTGGGCCACTTTAGGCCTATAAGCCTTTGTAACGTTATGTATAAGATCGTCTCGAAAGTTGTTGCAAATAGGCTGAAGCAAATGTTGACTGAGGTTATATTAGAAGAGCAGTTTGCATTTGTACCTGGGCATCTTATTACAGACAACATAATCTCGGCATATGAATGTCTGCATTTTATGAAGTGGAAAAAGCCTCGTGAATCAAGATGTTGTGCTCTGAAGTTGGAAATGAGGAAAGCTTATGACCTAGTTGAGTGGGACTATCTGCGAGCGATCATGCACCGATTGGGATTCCACCAATGTTGGGTTGAGATAGTGATGCGCTTCATAATTACTATCTCTTTTTCAGTTCTTTTTAACGGTGATAGACTTGACAATTTTAAACTGTCGAGGGGTATCCGACAAGGAGATCCTATCTCTCCCTATCTGTTTCTGTTGGCAGTAGAGGGCTTTTCGTGCCTGCTAAAAGCTAGGAATCAGTCGTCCATACTCAATGGGATTAAAATGGCACCGTCGGCTCCGGTGGTGTCTCACTTACTCTTCGCGGAGGATAACCTGCTATTTTTCAGAGCTAATAGGGAAAGTGCAGAGGAGATCAAGGAGGTACTCAACATTTACAGTTAAGCTTCTGGACAGAGGATTAATATGGATAAGTCTCTTCATGAAGTGATCAAGAATGAATCTCTGAGTGAAAAATACATTAAAGATCATGTGTGGAAAAAGGTTCAGGGTTGGTTGGAGCAGTGCTTGTCGTTGGGTGGTATGGAAGTACTGATTAAATCAGTTTCACATGGTATACCTACTTATTCAATGTGCTGCTTTAAGCTCCCTAGAGGTTTATACCATTACATCAATGGTTTATTGAGGAACTTCTGGTGGGGTAGCAAGAATGAAAAAAGGAGAACTTGTTGGATCGCTTGGGATGAGATGATCAAACCAAAGTGCATGGGCGGCCTGGACTTCAGGGATATTGAGCTGTTTAATCTAGCGTTACCAACGAAACAGGCATGGAACATCCTCATGGATGAGAGCTCATTAAGTGCATGAATTTTAAAAGCAGTTTACTTCCCAAATGTGGATTTCTTATTTGCTAATCTGGGGTCTTCTCCCTGTCGGATATGACGATCCATACTTGATGGTAGGGAAGTTCTAGAGCGGGGATTAATTAGAAGCATCGGAACTGGAGAATCAACATATATATGGAATATGAATTGGATTCCGGATGCAAATTATCTTTGCCCCATTAGGATGGACTTATAAAAGACAGATCCTCCACAGATGGTTAGCGAGCTTATAGATCACACGACGGCCTCGTGGGATGTCCAAAAGCTTCATGTTGTTTTCTGTTCGCCTGATGTTGAGGCGATTATGAATATACCCCTCTGCACTCGGAGACAAGGGGATTTTTGGGCATGGCACCATGAAAAAAGGGGTATTTTCTCAGTTCGTTCAGATTATAGGATGTTGGTTGTAAACAAAGAACAAGATACAACGTATCTAGAGAACATTACTGGGAGATCAGATTTAGGGTATGAGGAAAATGAATGGAAGTCGTTATGGCAAGTTAAGGTACCATCAAAGATACATGTGTTCTTGTGGAGGCTTGCTCATCACTCCTTGCCATCAAGTGATGTACTGCACCATAGAAACATGGCTACTCGAAGCACCTGTTCCATCTGTGGTATGCCTGATTCTTGAAAGTACTCATCGATAGAGTGCAATATGGCGAAATGCGTGTGGGCTCTCGAATGCAAGGAAATTACACAACTGATGAGTGAAATTTAGGAGACTGAGCCTAGGTGATGGTTAGAGGCTATTATCAGCTTGCTAAAGCATGAGGATCTGACGAGGATGTTGGTTACTCTTTGACCTATCTGGTATAGCTGATCTAGAGGTGATCAAGACAGTGCACGCGGTGTCGGTGAGACGTACCTAAGGTGTCCCACCTTGGTGGATCCCTCCACCACCAAGCCTTGTTAAAATCAATGTCGATGCAGCCACTTCGAAGAATTCAAGTAAGGCAGCGGCAGCTACCATTACTAGGGACGCTACAGGAACTTTCTGGGAGCGTCTGCGCTGGTGATTTGTGGACTTTCAGATGCAGAGATCGTCGTAGCATGCAGGGAAGGTCTGCCGTTGGCAAGCGAACTCATGGTTCAACACTTCAGGCTAACCTCGGACATTGTTAACGTGATCAGAGGAATTAAGGAGGGAGAAATGGCCGCTCATAGCCGTATCATTAGGGAGATAAAGGCTACAACAACGCAGTTTGGCACTGCTGATTTTGTTCATAAAAACAGGCACTCTAATGTAGATGCTTACACCATCGCAAGGAGTGCGATTTATGTTAAGTTTGGTAGGTAAGTTTGGCTGTTAAATCTGTCTTAAAGCGTTTGTAACTCTTATAGCTCTGGTGATATCTCCTGGGAAGGCAAAATGTTCCCCGGATCTCCTTGAGCATCATCGTACCGTAGGTAAACCCTACACTACACGTGCTCTTCGCCTCCAAGTTGGACCAGCTGCTGTAGGTCAAAAATCCAGAGAACTCGTGCTCATCGGGAGCAATCGTCACGCGAATCGAAATGGTTTTTCCATTTCTAATTCTGCGACGAAGATTTTTTTTTTTTGACGATGACAGCAGCTCATGTGTGCCAAGCAGTAGCGCTACGGATTTGGGACAGCAATCGTGTGAACGAAGCACATGAGCAGTTCTAGTTTGTCCACGTACGTACTCATCTACTGGCCACAGCTCTAGAACAATGGATAAGAACACATATACTAGTATGGAGATCCAATCATCCACGCCATCTGCTCAAAAACAAAAAAAATAATTCACGCCACACACAAAATCCACTATTTTTTTAACATTTTAAGAATCCACCATTAATAAGGCTTATTTTCTCCTTGTACTAACTTGAGTAGAGGCAGAACCGTAGAAGCCGTGGTTCAAGTTAGGCTGCTAGCTTGAATCAGGGTAGGAGATTAGTGCGTTCACTTGGGGCCCGTTTGGATGAACAGAGATTTTGAGAATCCAAAATTCAAAATCTGATCAGCTTCCAAACAGGATAGATTTTGCCTCGAATTTTATGAAGCTAGATTATGGATTCTCAGAATCCCGGAATCCGGAGCGGACTAGCTTCCACTCAAAATCAGATTCTTTGCATCCAAACGAGGCCTTGGTCATCTCCTAAACTGGTCACCTTATTCTGGTATTTCAGTCTAATCAACAAAAATGGGGTTAGCCTCGCTTCAAAAAAAAA
Organism: Setaria italica; assembly: GCF_000263155.2. Lineage (NCBI taxonomy): Eukaryota > Viridiplantae > Streptophyta > Magnoliopsida > Poales > Poaceae > Setaria > Setaria italica. Next base: position 40,929,885 of record NC_028458.1, read on the forward strand.
CAATTTATAAATTGGCGTATGGTATGGATTCACATGCAAATGACAAAAACTACGAATAACTCCTATACCAAAGACGATCCCATGACCATTTCGGGGCATGCCAAGTTGTCAACAACAGCCAAGCAAATAAAAAAGAGAGAATTCCTTATTTGACACCAGAAAAATGATCCGTTTCTTCTTTGGTCCTCAAAATTTTTTCCTTCCTTATTTGACACTGACTTCAACTATCGTTCCCAAATCGACACTCTGTTCGATTTTTCATTCAACAACCGTTAAATTTCCTGTGAAAAGACTATTTTGCCCCTTGAAGAACATGGGCCCAGCGTAACCACCCTTCTCCTTCCTCCCTCCCCTTATCTCACCAACGTCACAGTTTCCGTGCTCACCCGCACCTTGGCTGGCACCCGCCTGCGCCCGCGCCAGCCGACGCCGCACCAGCCGTCGCCCGCACTGCACCCTGCCCCTGGGAGCTCGATCCACCTCTCCACCACCTCTCCACCGCCGCCGCATCCTCCGGCCATGCGAGCCACCTCTCTAGCACCTGCAACAGCCGCCACCTCCGCGCGCTGGCGTCCCCGGCAATGCCGCCGCCAGCGTAGCTCGGACGCGATCCCCGCAGTACCTCTCGGCACCGCGCTCGGCCCCCCAGCGCTCGAAGCGTGCGAGGTCGCTCCAGAACGGGTCCACACGCAGCCGCCGCCGCTCGTCGCCCGCCGGGATGTAGTACCTCACGAAGAGAGCGGCCGAGGCAGCTGGGCTGGGCACACGACGACGGTGGGGGGGCCGACGACCCTTTGGTCCTCTATCATGATTAGTTCTTTTGGTGTTTGCTTTAGTTTGAGAGATGCTGCAAGTAGGGTGCGAGCGGTGGCACAGTTCGAGAGAGAGAGGAAGGAGGAAGGAGAAGGGTGGTTGCAGTGGGACCCACATTATTCACAGGGGCAAAATAGTCTTTTCACGGGAAATTTAACGGTGCTCGGATGGAAAATCGAACAGGATGTCAATTTGGGAAGGAAAGTTGAACTTAGTAATTTGGGAACGGAAGTTGAAGTTAATGTCAAATAAGGAAGAAAAAATTTTGAGAGCCAAAGAATAATTTCTGGTGTCAAATTCTCCCGATAAAAAACCGCAATGGGTGCTCCTTGCTTAACACTATCATGTCATTGTCAACGACGGATTAAGCACCTCGCTTATTTGGTGCCTGCACCATATGAAACCTCCGGTTCTCTGTTTATTGCACCACCCTCCCTCAAAAGCGACCTGCACACGCGTATCGCCGATCGAGCCAACCCTCCATTCCGTTTCCTCTGCCTCGCCGTTTCGTCGACTCGTCGTCGTCCTCCTCCCCACGCCTCGCCGACCATGGCGAACACCGTCCCGCAGAGCGGCCGCGCCGGCGGCGGCAGGAGGTGGCGCGCCCCCACGCGCGGCGACCTCCTGACCTTGCTCGTCGCCGCGATGCTCTGCTCCGCGTCCTACTGCCTGGGAATATGGCAGAACAGCCGCGGCGCCGCGGACAGCCGCGTCCTCGGGCCCAGCGCGGCCGCGACCGTCCCCACACCGTCTTGCGGCGGGGGTGGCGGCGCCCGCGCGGCCGACGCTAACGAGCCGCTTGAATTCGAGGCCCACCACGCCGCCGAGAGCGCGGGGCTGTCCGTGTCCGCGGTGGCGACGAGGACGACCGGCGCGCGGCGGGCATTGCGCGGCGCCGGGACGGCGCCCGCGAGCCGGGCCGTGGCGCGGACGGGGAATCCGGTCCCTGCTGGTGCGGAGGCCACCGCCGCTGGCAAGAGGTGAGCACTGAGCACGCGTGGACGTGATGGCGACAGGCACGGGCGCCGGTCTCGACGCCGGAGCCGGAGCCGTGTTGAGTTCGCGGCTCTGGCCACAATCCCGATGGCGCCGTGGTTCGTTTCGTCCGTTCTAAATGCGAAACTACCGTTTGGTCCTCTCTTTGTTGTTTTTAGAGCAATGTATGTATGTACAGTACACATGATTCGGAGGATTTATGTGAAAATTTTCGTTGCGATGATAGGGACTTGTTGGAGTTTAGTGCGGTGCGTGCCTACGTCTGCGTGCGTGTAATCGGACGGCATCGTTGCGCTTTAGTGGGCGACCAAATCAAGAAAGGACGGCAGGCGAGGACAGCCAGCGACCTCGTCAACGAGAGCCGAGCTTGACATTTTCGTGCAGTGATCACATCGAGCGAGCAGGCGACACATCAGCAAGCGGAAGGAACTTGCAAGATCTTTCCGTATCCAATATCTTGTACAGCAACATGTCATTTTCTTGCGAGCTGCTGCGCTTGGATCCTGTGTGACGAACTGACGAGTGTTGAGACGGAAACATGCCTCTCCGTCCGCTGTGATGCCAGTACCATCGAATCGAATATACGGAGCACCAGACAAAATTCTATCCGACGAGACGCGATCGGGTGATGCGGTGGGGCGCGCGCTCAAGACCCCGAAGTCCAAAATAAATCAGGCGTCGGTGTAGTGTCTGAAGAGAAGGGCGATTGAGTTGTTTCCCGCTGCGACTTCTGATCTCCGGCATGGTCGGTCGTTGTCTCGATGGCAAAACAATAGGCCACGCGGCGGGGTAGCTGGCGCGCGGAGCTGAGCTGCCCCCCCGGGGCGACGTATCGTCCTGCCTTCCTCGGTTCGCACGTGGACAACCGACGACGGGCTCGTCGAGCTCGCTGCTGCGGCCTCGCGGCATGTTACCAGTACCGCGTCTCCCATTGTCAGCATCGGCAGTTCTGCGTCAGCGTGGCACCATGGCCGCCACCGGCGACCGCCATGGAGCACCGCGGCCGCGGCCTCAGTAGCCTCAGAGAGAGAGCCCCAGCTGGAGGCGTTATCAGTACTTGGAACTCCTTGTTCTGGCTGGACGATTGTTTCGGCCCGAGCCGGTCAGAAAGGCTGCTGGGCCGCAAGCCGTCACTGTTCTTTCCACTTGTGTGGGCTTCCAAAATAACTATCTCGCTGAGCTCGCTTGCAGGAGGCGATCCACCAAATTAAGGATTTTTTGTGCCCTTCTTTTTTTCAGCCGAAATCCCATGAATTCCATTGAATCCGCAGATTAATATCAAAACGGAGACATAAAGCGAGAAGAACACTTTTCATTATAAGAAACTCAGAGGCGCTATAGAATTGGGTGGAACGTCGGCTGACGGCTGCATGTTATATAGGCGAGAAACAACCTCTCACGTGATGTATTACACAAAGAATCATGGAGATAAACTTGGCTGGAGTTTAACTAGATTACAACAACTCTAATATCTCCAGCCATGTAATCTCCATGTTCAAATTTGTTAAAAGATATATTTGGTTTACAACAGAATCTAGTTTATCTAATACTCCCCCTCAATCATAACCGAGCTAGATTAAGATTGTGCTTGAAATTCTCCGGTTGTCGAACTGTTAATGGCTTTGTAAAACCATCCATCACCTGATCTCTAGAAGGCACATAATCTATTTGTAGCAAGTTCTTTGCAACACGCCCACGCACGAAGTGATAGTCTACTTCAATATGCTGTCCTAGCATGAAAAACAAGATTAGTAGACAAGTACTTAGCACCCACATTGTCACACCAAAGCTTTGCTGTGGCGGGACAATTTACTCCAATTTCCCCACATGATTTTTGCCGTAGCATTAGCAACAACCTTGTACTCCGCTTATGTGCTCGACCTCGATACTTTAGCGTGTTTCTTTACATTCCAGGAGACCAGATTCGAACCCAAGAAAATAGCAAACCCTCCAGTAGATCTTCAATCATCTAGAGAACCTGCCCAATCGGCATCTGAGAAACATGTCACCAACATTGACTTGGACCTGTTGATCTTTAGCCTAATCTTAGTGTCTTGCTTTACATATCTCAGAATTCTCTTTACTGGAGCCTAATGAACCATTGTTGGAGAATGTAAAAACTGACAAATTTTGTTAATTGAGAAAGCAATATCAGGTCGTGTCAATGTTAAATATTGAAGAGCTCCAACAACACTCCTATATTGTGTAGCATCATTAGCTCCCAAAGATTTACCCTCAAATGCCGTCAGCTTTTCACTTGTCGAAAGAGGAGAGCTAACTGACTTACAATCAGCCATGTTCACCCTTTTTAACATATCAGGAGTATATTTATCTTAAGTTAAAACTATACCATCATTTCCCTTATTTACCTCAATTCCCAAGAAATAATGTAGCTCGCCAAGTCCTTTAAGGCTTAGTCTTCTTTCAAACCAGACAACAATCTTTCTGTAGCTTTCAAATTAGAGCTGGCAACTATT
>NC_028458.1:40934270-40936284 GCF_000263155.2 Setaria italica
CATCATACTCTAAATTCATGGCATGTTTCCAATGTTTATCATGCAAAGCTTTTTTTAAAAATTTTGAGGCTCTCCACTTGAAGCGTCCCCACATAAGTAGAGACTAAATATGATACAATTATCAGTCCCAGGAGGTTGATAGCACATTTATTCGACAGATAATTCAGTTACCGTACAACTCCCGAGGGAGTGGGCGTGAAAGCCACGCAGCGATAAGAAGTAAATAAAGAACAACGGCTAACCAAGCGACTGCCAAAAGATAGCACTCGGGACTACACGGCAGCAGCAGCATCTTGGAAAGGCCAACACCACAGGCAGCGTTGGGTGCGGACACAACCTCTACTCAAGGTCTTCGGCGATGAAGTCCGGGTCTTCCTCTGTAGCAACGAAACAAGGGTGAGTACAAACGTACTCAACAAGTCCAACCCCATCCACGGAGGGGGATACAAGCAAGTATATGCACAGATCACAACAAGGATAGGCTAGAGTTTATTGGCGGTAAAGCTAAATTTTCAACACATGCATAGGCTCGTTTTCAAATAAATTTTCGTAAAACTTTTCTTTAGTAACCGAGCAAGGGGTGGGGTTGATCCTACACAAAGGATCCAAGTTTTTATCGCTATCGGACTCCTCGTCCGCCATAGCGCACGGCACCACTGCCGGACTCTTCCAAAAATCCAACACACACACACACACGTGACATCCATGCCCAAGTACTAGTTATGTGACCAAGCCGTAACTCGTCCAATGCCAAGGACACGGCTACCCGGATAGGTTTTTACTCTGCAGAGGTTGTACACTTTTCCCACAAGTAGGGTACCGTAGTGGGATCACCTTAGTACCGGTGCGGATCCTAACAAAGCCATTACCCACCTTAGCTAAGACTGGCTAGCCCTCGCGGAAGCACCCAAGGGGTTCACGGCTCGTCCACGAGACCGTAACCGGGACCTAAGTCACCAAGATCTTACTCCTTTTCCATGGGCTCCCGTTGCTCACCAGCACCCCTGAGGACTAACAATTCAGCTAGTGGGATTTATGCTAAGCCGTTGCCCATACAACGGTCGAGTGGTTGCACGATGGTGGAATTAGGCAAGATGACACATCAACTCGGTCCTTAATCACGACAAGATGGATATCTCCCGACATTGCTCAACCACCAAGGTACGAGCACAACATTCTGGCATCCCACACAAGGAATACCCATCCATCCTGTCTACACATCCTTTTCCCTTGAATCCAAAAGCCATTTTTCTCACTTGAACACACACACACATTTATTTCCCGAATACACCATTGTAATAATGATTGCAGTTAAGTAGTAATTCCCTAAGCATTCTAGCGGTGGTTATCGACCAAATAGAGCGAATCATATTTAGGGACAACCATAGGATAACAAGGAATGTTCATAACAATCAAGGGGTGGCTATCCAACCATGTCTTACGATGAAATAATATGCATTTTGGTAAGACAGGCCAATGGGTTGTGTTTGAAAAACTAGGTATTAAATATGCATCAAAGGGTGAGATTGGACTTGCCGTCTTCAAAGCCTTCCGGGAGTTCCGGCTCGCGGTACTGGTCCTCGGGCTTGGGCTCGCGGTCAAACTCCTCCTCGGGCTCCTCCTCGGGTAATCCGCGATCTACGGCACACACAAACAGGCACACAAATAAATAAAAGAAAGATCGGTTTTTAACCGTGAGCTCCGAACAGAAAACGTGAACGGAAAATAGGTAGAAGGATTATTTTTGGGAAATTTGGATATGGATCGGCGAAAATATTTCGAAGGATGACGTGGTGAAATTTGGGATTAATTGGAGGAAGTTTGGCGCATGAAATGACGGGTTAAACATGGATTAGGGCTTAAATAGGAGGTTTAGGACTGTTTTGTACTAAACCAGGGACCTATTTGTAAATACTTTTGGGGGTGGAGGGGCTTATCTGCGAATAGGTTTATGAGAGTGGTGGAAGGACTTGTGTGTAATTTGGAAAAAAGTTAGGGGTCAGATCCTAAAATC
>NC_028458.1:40936384-40942755 GCF_000263155.2 Setaria italica
CCTGGAAAAAAGTGAAAGCAGAGGGACGTACAGAGACGCTCTGTCGACGGCACGCGGCGAGATTTACGGGCACAGGTAAAAGATAGGGGTCGGCTCGGATGCCGGGACGGCGAAATCGCCGAGGAGATTTTGGAATTCCGGGAGCTCAGCGATAAAAAGATTTTAAAGACGGTTTTTAACGGGTGATTTTAGTTGGTGATTTCTGCGGATGTTACACCACTAGATGTAAAACACCCATAACGTACAGTACCATCAATATATACCTTGAGTCGTCTTATGCTAGCTTGGAGTTGCGTTCTTGGAAGTTCTCAGGTGATGCATGATTTTGTTGACCGGGCAAATTAGGATCACCACCAGAATCAGGATGTATCGTGGATGGCTCGGTCATAGAAGATATCGACGCAAGTCCCGAAGAGGATTCGGCAGCGACGCCCGTGTCATGTAGCTGGGCGGAATCTTCCATCTCGCAAACCAACAGCCTCCGCGTGAGGTAGGGGGCGAGGGAGCCGGAGGTTGCCACGTGTCAAGGCAGGACTGGTGCGGAGCGCACCTGGTGGGAGAGGACACTGACGCGCTAGGAGACACATCTGGTGGCGGCGATCCTGAGGAGGATTCAGAGCAGATTGCAGGCGGATCACCTTGGAACGGTGCACCTGTTCCCCAAACTCCAACATCTGATATTTCTTGTAGTTCTTCACCAAAACCAGCAGGATTAGAAGCATTAGTCAAGTGCTTATCTATAGATTCGCCCCCTGATGTAGGATTAAGAAGATTAGGAGGAAGGAGAAGGATTTCTTTGCGAAGACGGGCACCAGCATTGGGATGCAAAGTAGAGAAGGCACACACCACATCGCGGTAGATGTAAACCCTTCCAGAAGCTATGTCAAGGCATTTGAGTCCTTTGTGCAAGTTACTATAACCAAGAAACGCACATTGCTTGGAGCGAAAATCTAGCTTGTGTTTATTGTATGGTCGTAGGTTAGGCCAACATGCACAACCAAAAAGGTGAAGAGCTGAATAATCCGGTTTAGTATGAAACAAACATTCCAAGGGCGTGTCAAAATTGATCACTCTGCTAGGAGTGCGATTAATCAAATAAGTTGCTGAAAGAAAAGCTTCATCCTAAAATTTGAGGGGCATATGTGCATGAGCAACAAGAGACAAACCGACTTCAACAATGTGCCTATATTTTCTTTCAGCCGCACCATTCTGTTGATGCGCATGAGGGCATGAGACAAGATGTGTAACTCCAATTTTGGTAAACAACGAATGCAGTTTTTTCACACTCGCCTCCCCAATCACTTTGGACTGAAACAATCTTACAATCGAAGAGTCTCTCAACTAGTTGTTGAAACTCATGAAATTTCTAGAAAACTTCGGATTTGAATCTAAGGAGATAAATCCAAGTGAATTTGCTAAAGTCATCAATAAAGCTAACATAATATTTATATCTCCCAACAAAATCAGGTGCAGGCCCCCAAACATCAGAAAAGATCAACTCAAGAGGATGAGTAGACACACTAGTTGAGACAGGATATGGCAACTAATGAATATTAGCTTGTTGACACGCATCACACACTGAAGTTTTATTCAAATCTGAACTAAAAGGAAGTTTATAATCTCTAAGAACACGCTCAACAATGGGAGCTGAAGGATGACCTAAGCAACCATGCCACCTCTCAACAGATGGGTTATTGACTCCAAAAGCTTGCTTTGTAGTTGATGTAGAAGGAAGAGGGTACACTTCTCTTTGGCACGCCACTTTAAGTAGAATATTCTTCATGTCCCGATCCTTTATAAAGAAGACATCAAGGTGACATTCTAAGAAGACATTATTATTAGTGGTAAGATGATGGACGGATACAAGGTTCTTAGCGGCATCAGGTACATGGAGAATATTATTAAGATCAAGACTACGAACATGTGTACGAATAATAGATTTACCAACATGACTAATGTTCATACCAGTGCCACTAGCAGTGTGAACCTGATCTGTGCTATTGTATTTGTCACAGAAGCTAACTTCTCCAATTCTTTAGTGATGTGGTCGGTGGCGCCCGTGTCGGTGTACAAATTCGTGTCGATGTTGTAGGATGTAGATGCTGCTACCGCCACCACATGTCTTTCTTAGGAACGTAGTCTTCTTCATAGCGATGCCAGCAACGATCTGCAATATGCCCAACCTTGAGACAAACATGGCACAAGGGATGGGAATTGTTGTTACCACGACCGAAGTTGTTGTTGCCACGGCCACCTCCTCCTTGGCGAAAGTTGTTGGTGTTGTTGTTGGGCGTGCTTGAGCTTGAGCCGCATCTGGTGTTGTTGTTGGGCATGCTTGAGCTTGAGCCGCATCCACATCTGGGGGTGCCACGGCCACGGCCAGAACCGCGGCCACAGCCACCATTGCCACCACGGCCTCCCCGGTTTGCCATGTTAGCAGAAGACCCAGAGCTGCCAGTGCCGAGGAGCTCCATGCGCGTCTCAAACGCGAGGAGCTAGGAGTAGACTTCTTCGATGGAGATCGACCCCTTCTGGACAAGGAGAATGGACACGATCGGGTTGAAGTCGAAGTCCAGGTCCGTGAGAATGTACTCCATGAGCTCTTCTTCTTCGAGGGGCCTGCCAGCGGCGGCCATCTCATCACCAAGAGACCACATCTTGCCAACAAACTCTGCAACAGTTTGATTGCCCTTCTGGGTTGTTGCAAGAGCGACACGCGTGTTCACTGCATGTGCCCTGGTCCGCGATGAGTACATTGCCTCGATTGCAGACCATAACTCAGCCGCCGATTCCTTAGCGGAGACCTGAGACGTGACATCCCGCGCTAGGGAGCCGAAGATGAAGCTGAGAACATGTTGGTCCCTCGCATACCACTCGTTGAATGCTGGGTTTGGAAGCTTGGCGTCCTTCCCGGTGGCATCCTTGCTGTCGATTTCATGAGCTGGAGCAAGAATAGCCCCGGTGAGGTGATCGACGAGGCGCGACCTGCAGACGGCAGCGAGGATGCGCTCTCCACATGGCATGGTTGGATTTGAAAAGCTTTTCGATGATTGCAATGCCAACCAAGGGATTGATGGGGCAGATGATGAGGCTATGGTGGAGGTTTTGGATTGGATCTTAGGCTACGGTTACCATATAAGAAACTCAGAGGCGCTATAGGATTGGGTGGAACGCCGTGCCTCGTGCTGGCCGGCGGCTGCATGTTATATAGGTGAGAAACAATCTCTCACGTGGTGTATTACACAAGGAATCATGGAGATAAACTCGGCTAGAGTTTAACTAGATTACAACAACTCTATCTCTAATATCTCCAGCCATGTAATCTCCAAGTTCAAATCTGTTACAATATATATTCCGTTTATACAACAGAATCTAGTTTATCTAATATTCATCTGACCATGTCACTCTCATCACAAACGAGACCCAAATCTTCCGATGCAGCGCACGAAACAGTAACTGGTTTAACTATGCCGCTCCCTAGTCAATGGCGTCTCTTTGGCAGACGCTCAACCCAGACTAGCCTGGTCGATGGGCCACATGACCGCGTGCATTATTGCTTGCTCGCCCTGCGCGACTTGCCCTGCGCGAGGACTGGAGGAGCACGAAAACGATCGACCGATGAGAGGGTGGCCACGCGCGTCCTCGATCGTTTGCTACTGCGGTGATAGTATGCTATCGTACGTGGACAGACTGCTGCAGAAGTAGCCACGAAGGGCATGCAAGACGACTGGCTAGCGCCCATGTGACTAGTCCCATGGCGGTCTCGCCATGCATCTTCGCTCCCTCCCTCCGGCAGCATGATCGTGACAGGTTTTTACTTTTTGGTCGCAAATTGTAATGGATTTGGTGAGATCAAACGGTGGCTTGGGAAGCATTTTGCGACGATCCCGGGTGGCGATTAGAACGTTATTAGTAGTTATTATCACACCGTGTTAAGTACTAAGTAGCAAGAGCTATCGAACGTTGGCTTCAAAAAAAAAAAGGGCTATCGAATGTTGGAGCAGTGTACGCGTCTGCATTATTGGCAATTGAGATGGGGACAAAGCGATATCCTCGGCGTGTAAAGAAGTTGCTATAGTACCAGGCGACCAACAACTGCGTGGCACAAGCGGTTATACATGACTGAAGACCCTGAACTACATGGCCATGCACAAAGATTAAAGGGAACACACACATTTGCTGAAAACATCAGTTGTTCATGCATGCATCCAAACACAAGTCACTCGATCTCATCGCAAACCCAGACCTGCATACAGACTACTAAAACCAAGACACATTAGAAGAGGCTTATAGCTTAGGATACTTCCTGGGCCTGGACAAACTACTACCGATCGGTACAACTTGCATCGAGAGCATCCAAATAAACCCGATTAACTAACAGGCCAGTACCTAATACTGTATATAGCTAGACTAAATTAACCACGAGAACTTCAGGGGTTAACTCATCCCTGATTGCTCCATGTCCATATCTTCAGGACTACACATGATGAGACGCCGCCATGAAGATGCTCATCCATCCATCATCCATGCATCATGGAATACTACTCCAAACGAAGATGCTCATGCACCCAGCTAGACCAACAAATGAAGCACCCAAAAGCCTTCCCTTCAGCTCCCCGAGGGCGTAGAACCACGTGATCGCACGACAGCAGAGATGCAAATAAAAGGCATCTTTAAACACCTCTCACTGCTGGGGAATCCATCTTCAGCACCGATCTCAAACCCCCATTTAGTACCGGTTGTGCAACCAGTACTACTATATCAGTATTTAGTACCCGGTCAAATAATCGGTACAAAAGGAGTATTAAAAAAAGAAATCCGCCGACCAAAGCCCCGGCCGCTCCCCGCCGCCGTCCGCGCGAGCGCTGGAGCCCCAGCCACACAACACCTGAGCCCTGCACCAAAGAGAGAAAGCGCCGTCGTTCCGACTCGTCACCGCCAGCCGCATTTCCTCCTCGTCACCGCCGGCCGCTCTTCCTCCTCGTCGGCCGAGCTAGGTCCCAGCCCTCGTCCCTGCCGCCTCGCCTCCCCCGCGACCCCCTGCTGGCCCCCTCACCCGGCCGGCCGCCCTCGCGACACGCTCTGCTAGCCCCCTCGCGCCGTCGGCCGTCCTCGCCCAGAGAGAGAGATGACTTCACGCACTTCGTCCTGCCGCGCCACCACCCCTTAGATCCCGCTGCCCCCCGCCCCCCCGTGCCTCCACGCTCTCCCACTGTGCCGGCCTGCAGATCCTACTGCTCCACACGCCATCGCCCGCTATTGCTCCACCCGCCGTTGCTCATTGCAGCTCCCCGCGCCGTCGCCTGCCACTCCGCCTCTATGCTCCCCCACCGCCGTGCTGTCACCTCACCTCGCCCCGCCGCCGCTCCTCACCGGCATCACAGTGAGGGGCGCGTGAAGGTGAGAGGGGAGGGGCAGCCGTGAGGGGAGGGGAGGGCCGCGCTTGGAAGAATGGGAGGAAGAGAAGGGAGGCCGCCGTGGGGGGAGAAGGGAGAGAGGAGGTCCGTTTGGGAGAGGGAGGGAGGCATGCGGATAAGAAAGTGAGGAGCGGACGCGTGTGGTGGACTTCAATCTAGTGAAGCCCACATTAGTACCGGTGGAGGCTTCACCCAGTACTAATGTGCAATCTTTAGTACCGGGTGAAGGCTCCATCCGATCCTAAAGGGGTTCACGGGAGCCTCGTCAGGGACTAGCTGTTAGGATAAATACTCAGTTTTCCGGTAGTGTTTGTAGATAAAAAAGATGCCTCAAAAGGTTTTAGTGGGCATTTCAAAAAATGCTACAGTATTCAGGGTGCCTTTGGTTGGGCTTTCCAACCTGCTTTTGCTTTTGCAAAAGCTAAAAGCCAACCAAAGGACCTAAAAGCTCTACGTGCTTTTGCCCAAAAGCTACTTTTGCTCTAGTATAAAATCAAAAGCACCTTCCCCCCTGCTTTCAAGTGCTTTTGGGGTAAAAAATTACCCACCTGCCACTGATTATGAAGGTAACGATTCATTTTTTGCCCCCATCTATTTCTCCCATCACGTCTGTCCGCTCCTCCCGTCACCGACCCGTCGCCGCACCCCGCCGCCCGTCGCTGTCCGCCGGCCCGCCATCCGCCGGCCCGCCATCCGCCGGCCCCGGACGCCGGTCCGCTTCCCGCCGACCCGGCGCCGCACCCCGCCGCCCGTCGCCGCCGAACGCTGTCCGCCGGCCCGCCATCCGCTGTCCGTCGGCCCGCCATCCGCCGGCCCCGGACGCCGGTCCGCTTCCCGCCGACCCGGCGCCCCCGGCCGCCCGCCACACCCCCGTCCCCAGACGGCCGCCGCCTGACGACCCCGACCGCCGCCACCCGACGCCCGTCGCCCCAGGTTGCCGGCTGCTGGCCCGCC
>NC_028458.1:40945374-40949084 GCF_000263155.2 Setaria italica
TTTAGAAGGGTGGAACAAACAGGTCCTTACATAGTTGGCAGATGAAATTTAATCCTAAATAAAGAAGGTTCACAGTTGGTATACTTTGGAGGCTACAAGTGGCAGATTCACAGTTTAAAGGTTCTCCTATCAGAGTCTTGCTTTGGAGGCCGCGGGTCACCACTTCCGTTCAAGCTGCAATATAGTTAAGAAAAAATAAATATAAAGCTGCTAATGCACGTAGACTTTAAAAGAAACTAAAAATTTGTGCCATCTTACGTTCTTCCGTGGCCATCGGATGCATCCACCAACTGCAGTTGAAAGCTTTGCTAATGTTCCCTTGTGAGTGAGGTAGCAAACCCTAGCGTGGACGACGAGGTCGTCTCCGATGGCGGCGAGGATCCCCGGCGGTGGAGCTCCCAAACCCTAGCGCTGATTCGAAATTGTTTTGGTTTTCTCTTTACGTTTTCCCCTTCTGCGTTCGGTGGAGGCGCGAGGACTTCACGGGAGCCAGGAAGGCAGCGATGCTTTTTTGGAGGTGGAAGGGTTTCCTTGCTATTTTTAGGTTCTATAGGGTTCCTTTTGCAGGCGTCTTTTGCAAAACGCCTGACGCCTCCATGTAAACGGCGTTTCAGAAAAACGCCTCCCAAGGACCTTGCTTCTTAGGCCTTTTACAAAAAACGCCCTTGAATGTTTGATGTATTTAGGCGATTTGAGAAAAACGCCGTAGCTTCAGAGGAACCGAGGCGTTTGGCAATACGCCTCTAGCAAAACGCCTTGGAAGGCCTGCTGTGCTGTAGTGGCAACGATCGAGAATGCCGCCGCCGTCGCGCCCCAGCTATCGGAACCGGCCACGGCGACCGACGCCGCGTGGAACGCAACGGCGGCCACGAAGAGCCGCCGTGCCGACGCCAGAGCGCGCTGCTGCGCGGGAGCCGCCCGCAGCCGGTCGATGCACAGGACGACGACGACGAGGGCCGCCGTGTCCACGAAGGCGAGCCTGTTGAGCAACTCGAAGAGGCGGGCCCGGAGCGGCTGCTCTCCGGTCTCACGAGCCAGCGACACCCACTCGGGCGGATGGGCGAACGCCAGGGTCAGCCCGAACAGCAGGATCAGTCCCGATGCCATGAAGGCCCCAGCCATGGCCTTGAGCTCACCAGCGGCGAGCCGGCGCTGTCGAGGGGAGTGCCTGTTTGGAAGTAGCCATGGTAATAAGGTTAGTTGGATGATCTAATGGTAGGAACTGGTTTGGGAAAAAGGAAAAATGCGTATGCGACATTTTTTCACATGAAAGTTGAGGAACGCAACATGTTTTCCCAGAAAAAAAGATAAGCAAACTGAACAAATCAGATCCAAAGAGAGCATACCCGCGCATGCTCGGCAGCACGGTTGCCGCCTAGGCCAGCCCGCGGCACGCCACCAGATCCATCGACCGTCCGCCGCTTTGGCCTCTCGCGCCGCTACAGCCGGCCAGCCGCTCACCTCTCTCTGCGGGGAACCAGGCGTGAAGCAGTTCTCTCTGGGTGGTGGACTGGTGGTGGTGAACTGGAGGGAGAGAGGTCAGGGGTTGGTGTCACAGGCTCCTAGCCCGGGCATGGCGTGCTCCTTTTGACATCGCGGCGGCCTGTCCTCTCACGCGCCCGGCCACCGTCTCACATGCGAGGGATTGGAGCGCACTCGTCCTGATTGCCGGAATTGGGCCGAGCGGGCAGCTTCCCGCAGCGAGCTAATGAGAGCTAGGTTAGCACGAAGATGGAAGCACATGTGGGTGATAAGTGATAGCGTTCGGCCGGCGAGAAAGGCCAAGACCCAAGAGGACGGTCACGCAACGTCCCGTCGCCTTTGGCCAGGGTCCCCTCGCCTGCGTTCTCAGTTTACACACAGGTTCGTGTGCTATCGGACTGCGCCACCCACGAGTGGGCTCCCCGGTTCATTTCGAGGCCTCTCTCTCCCTCTCTTTCCCTCTATCCGTCCGTCGTGCTGTGTGTTCGTGGTAACAGTTGTTTTGTTGGGCAAGTATTGATGGTGGTAAACTGATAGTTGCGATGAGATTAAGCAGTGGCTTCAAAGAAATCTTTTCGCGCGCTCTTGTTACATACGTCCGGGTCCTGAGGACAAAACAAGCATCATCGGTGTGTGAATGACAAAGGATAATAGCATTCTCTCAAGATGATGTGTAGTTTCACACTTACTAAGTTATATCCCTGTTCTAAGATCGTATGGAAGATGCCGTAACAATGGCATTCTGATGCAAAGGGATTGATGCCGTAGATGTGCATGAGTGCATCAGTCTAAGCTGATTGTGGAGAGCGCTTTTCGCTGGAGAGATAGTGGGCTGGGCTACAGCTATGCCATCAGGGCCCTCCCTCCACAAACACCGCATCTGTAGTCGGGTCCGGCCCATACGTAAGCAGGCCTTGTCGGGCCCCGTACGAAGGAGATAGAAACTTGACCAACAACAAATCGAGTCAACGCACGTCAAGATGGACCCGTTCCGCACGTCCACTAATTGCAAACCAACTCGTTGGTGCTCGTCAGGACTCAGGAGCGACCAGTGAAATAATACTGAACTTTTGTTGTGGTGGAGGACACAGATTCTCGTCCAGGTCACAACTCTCCAGCAACGGATAAGACCGCAAGCATTCCCCTAATCATTCATCTCGACACGTTAGTCTATTAAACAGTACTAGCAACATGCGGCGTTTCGAAATACTTGCTTAACTTTCAGGCACCGTTCTAACTGCAAAAGATGCTGCTTTCATCATTCCTGAGCCTGAAGTCAGCAGCCGGCAAGATTTAGCCATCGTAATTACGCATCATAATAAGTGTACTTATGCTATTGCTAACCATGGATTAGCCGATTAGAACGGTCTAAGCACCTCGCTTAGCTGGAGCCTGGAGCCAACACCATATAAAACCTTAGCTTCTATTGTTATTGCACCACCTCCTCGAAGCCGACCCCGTATACGCGTATCGCCACGCCGCGTCAGTTCCCTTCCACTTCCTCTGCTCCGTGTCCTCCTCCCCTCGCCGCGGCCGGCCATGGCGAACGACGGCTCGCCGGGCGGGCGCGCCGGCAGGAGGTGCGGCTCGCTCACGCGCGTCGACCTCCTGACCCTCCTCCTCGCCGCGGCTCTCTGCTCCGCGTCCTACTGCCTGGGGATATGGCACAACAGCCGCGGCGCCGCGGACAGTAGGGTCCTCGGGCCGAGCGCAGCGTTAGCCGTCGGGGCAGCGTCGTCATGCGGGGGCGACGCCGACGAGCCGCTCGACTTCGAGACGCACCACGCTGCCGAACACGCCGGGCTCTCCGTGTCGACGCCGGCGACGATGGACACGAGCACGCGGCGGGCACTACGCGGCGCCACGCCCGGCGGAACGGGGCACCGCGGCGTGGCGTGGGCCGCGCGCGGCGGCGATGGAGGCCTCCGGTTCGCGGACGCCGGCGCCGTCCGCGCCTAGGTCGACGTCGTGTGTCCTCCAGGGCTTCGGTGCGCGCCGCTCTGGACGTCGGAGCCGCTCTCGGAGTCTCTCAAGTCGTCTCTTCCGAATAAGGGGTGCGAATTTACTGTTGGGTCCTTTTTGGTTCGTTGTTTAGAGTTTGAAATCATCTAGGGATCTATATGAAAAATTCGCTCACAGCGATATGGACCCGTTGGAGTTTAGTTCACTCTCTCTCTCTCTCTCTCTCTCTCTGGCTATCTTAGATGTTGATATCTGTCGACATCTAT
>NC_028458.1:40949184-40950561 GCF_000263155.2 Setaria italica
TATATATATATATATATATATATATATATATATATATATATATATATAAAACCCGATGAGCGTTTCGGATTTTTGTTTGTGTAACCGGACGGCAGGCCTGCACTTTAGTGGGCGACCAAATCAAGAAAGTGCTGCAGGCCATGAGAAGCATTGACGTCGTCAGCCAGGAGACTTCTGAGTTTTGAGTTGACTTCTATTGTGTTGCCCCATGGTGAAAAGGAGTAGTCCCAACCTACCAACCTCTCCCTCGAAAAAGAAAGAAAGGCAAAGATCAGCACCAAAACCACCACGATTTGCAGGGGTTTGTGCGGTAACATGTCGTTTTCAGTTCAGAGTTCCGAAGCAAAGATGGTGATAATAGTAAGCGCCCAATGTGTCAATGATGTTTCTCCGTCGTCGGCACAGACGCACAGTATTCTACTAGCCTTCGAATCGATCAGCCACCTGTGGCGAAACCGTGACGTCTGTCAAGGACGAGTTGTGCCATTGATCCTTCTCTCGGCCGCGACTTGCATCTGACAAGACAGGGTCCTTGTCTTGATGACGAAACAGAAGAGCTGTACTCCCGTGCCAACGCTGGCACGCGGCGGCCGTGCGGCGTCCTCGCCTCCTCGGTGTGCCCGCCGTCCAGCTCGCTCCGAGTTTGAGGGCCTGTTTATTTCCCCCTCCTAAAACCTTATCTCCTAAAATCTTTTTAGTCAGTTTTTAGGCACCCTCCTAAAGTATGTTTGGTTCCACCTCCTAAAAGTGACTAAAAGCATTGAATGGAGTGGTACAATGACCCTAGTGCCCTCCCACTACCTCCCACCATACCCCTGGCGCCAAAACAAACCAAGGTACTGGTTGGTGCGGGGGGAGTTGTGTCCAGGGGCAGGCGGCGTCAGATGGGGCGGGCGGCGGGCGGATCGACAGAGGGCGCCGGGAGCGGGCGGAGGGAGATAGCGCGGCGGCGGCGGCCGGAGGGAGAGAGCGCGGCGGCGGCGGGCGGGATCGACAGAGGGCGGCGGGATCGGGCGGATCGAGAGAGGGCGGGCGGGCGCGGGAGAAGGGAGAGAGGAGGGCGGCGGCGGGCGGAGGGAGAGAGCGCGCGGGCGGCGGTCGGAGGGAGAGAGAGAGCGCGGCGGCGGGCGGAGGGAGAGAGGGCGGCTGCTGCGGGCGGAGGGACAGTGGGTGGCTTTGGCGGGCGGAGGGAGATAGGGCGGCGGCGGCGGGCGGAGGGAGAGAGGGTGGCGGCGGCGGGCGGAGGGAGAGAGGGCGGCGGCCGTGGGCGGAGGGAGATGGGCGGCGGTGGGCGGCGGGAGCTGGGTGGCGGCGGCCGTCGGCGTGAGTCGGGCGGAGTGGGTGGATCTGGTCGTCTGTGCGGGGTATGGAGTGTCC